>NW_007250689.1:26555-51464 GCF_000164805.1 Carlito syrichta
GGCGACAGAGTGAGACTCCAACTCAAAAAAAAAAAAAAAAATTAAAAATATCTATTTAGCAGAAGACATTATCAACAAGGGTGCCTGAATGAAGCATATTTGTATACCTAACCCTTAACTGTACCCCACAATATCAAAATAAAAAATGTTGATTTAAAAAAATTGAAATACTACTGATGAATTAAAAAACGATATGAATTAAAACATTTAAGTTTACAGTTTCTAGGTATACTCAAAGCAAATTTATTATCGTCTGCATTCTTGGATCTATAGCAGGAAAAGCAGAGATCATATTTTCAAAATGTCCCTTTTTATTTCTCTGATTTTCGACTGAAAATGCTGCCCTGCTTGACAATTTCTCTTGACTAAGTCATGATCTTAGATAATTCCTAACTTTAGCTTACTGATCCTGCCATTATTTAAAATTTTGCTATTTTCACATCATCATCTTTTCACTAATTTTAGTTATTAAAAATATCGTGCATTAAAAAAAAAAGAAAATGAATATGCAAGCCATGGACTGGGAGGATATTCACCACACACATGTCTAACAAAGGACTTTAATCCAAAATATATAAGAAACTCTTGCTATTCAATTTTTTAAAAAATTCAAAAGTGATAATAGATTAAAAACTTGAACAAATAATTTACAAAGAAAGATATATGAATGGCCAATAACCATTTTAAAAAGTGCTCACTATCATTAGTTATCAGGAAAATGCAAATTCAAACCACAATGAGGCCAGGCTCGATGGCTCAGCCTGTAATCCTGTGCTTTGGGAGGCCAAGGTGAGAGGATTGCCTGAGCCTGCGGGTTCAAGACACACCTGGGCCACTTAGTGAGACCTCATCTCTACAATAAATCAAAAAGTTAGCTGGGTGTGGTAGTGCATGCCTGTAGTTCCAGCTACTTGGAAGGCTGAGACAGAAGGATCGCCGGAGCCCAGCAGATCAAGGCTGCGGTGGCCGAGAGTGGCCACTGCACTCCAGTCTGGGTGACAGAGTGAGACTCCAACTCAAAAAAAACAAAACAAAACAAAAAAAAAACCACATTGAAATACCACTAGTCATCAACCAGGATCACTAAAATTTAACAGACAGACAACACCAAATGTTGGCAAGAATGTGGTGCAACCAGAACTGTCATACATTATTGGCAGTAATGTAAAGCTGTACAATGCATCTGTCAGTTTCTTATAAAACTAAACATTTACATATGGTATGACTTAATAATCTCATTCTCAGGTATTTAGTTAAGAGAAATTGAAATATATGTCTATAATAAAAAGCTTGTATAAAAATGTTTTATAACAGTTTTATTTATAAGAGCCCAAACTGAAAATAGCCCAGATGTCCATCAACAAGGAGAATGAATAAACAAATTGGGATGTTCACACAATGGAATACAACTTAGTAATAAAAAGGGACTCTATTACATAAGTGGACGTGAACAATCATCATAACACTGTAAGAATAGGATTGGCAGTAGTGGGAAACTGCCAGGGAGGGTGAGGGCAGGATAGACAGTAGTGGGAAACTACCAGGGGTGGTGGAGTCACACCTCATCAACAAGGAGCCAACCTTGGAGGCCCACCTATTTACTCGTAAGAATTTTATTTATGATGTTTCTTGCAAAAATTGTATTTTTACTAATTGTTTGACTGATTTTTCTTACAAAGGATTTGTGATTTTCAAACAGCATCCTTATTTGACGGTTCCAGTAAAACTTCCTTCCCTTTGGTATGATGAATACGGTTTGAAAACATTGTATGATGTTAATTTATTGTTGTCACAGCCAAAAAGATTTCTAGCAACTCTAATTTGGGGAATTACAGCCTTAATAGCCATTGCTACGTCAGTTTCAGTTTCAACCGTGGCTTTAGTTAAAGAAGTACATACAGCTACATTTGCAGATCAGTTGTCTAAGAATGTTTCTATGGCATTAGCTACTCAGGAAATTATTGATCAGAAGTTAGAAAGCAAGGTTAATGCTTTGGAGGAAGCAGTTCTTGCTATAGGTCAGGAACTTGAGACTTTAAAAATCAAGCTAGCCCTATGATGCCATTCAGAGTTTAAGTGGATTTGTGTTAGTCCTTTACAGGTAAATAAATCCATTCATACATGGGACAAAATAAAAAACCATATCCTTGGAATTTGGAATCATTGAGATCTAAGTATAGATTTTTCTAAATTGCATCAAGAAATACAAGGCATTAGCTTAGCTGAAAAGCAATTTAAGTCTACCCAATTGACTCAGTCTATTTTAAATAACTTCTCTTCATTTAATCAGAAATCATTGTTGTCCATATTAATTAATGTGGGAATTTGTGGAGGAATAATTTTGTTACTATTATGTTTACGTCCAGTAATCTTCAAATTGCTAAAGAAAAACATCTCCCAACTAAACACAGAATTTCACACCTTTGTATTAAAAAACAAAACAGGGGGAGATGTTGGGATCCAGCCTTGGAGACCCACCTGACTGACAGGGTCCTGGTGGACCAAAGACCCTGGGCCGCAGGGCGAGTCCGGGAAGCTGAGGCCCTTCTGTCTTCTGCCTTTGCTGTTGATATGGCCGAAGAATTCTGTGCAGTGTGAAAGAAGAAAACAGCATGTTTATGCGAAGTGTTTTCAGCTACTGGAAACTCATTGTCCATTTTTCCACCTTCCACTACGTTGTTTGACCTTTCCCTTTTTGCCCACGTGATGGTTAAGCTCTGAGGCACGTCAAAAGAAGCTTTCTTTTGCTTGGTCCTGGGTTATAGGTCTTGTTTTTAGGTTTAGGATTTGTGACTCATACCAAGTAAAAAGAGGTTTCTGATTTTGTTTAAGCAAAGAATATTTTTATTTATTATTTGTATTTGTAGCTATGGTATTTGGATATAAGGTTTTATAAGTATAAGTTTATAATCATAGGCATGAGATTTAAGTGTAATGAAAGTTTATATTAAGGTATATATAGGTGATTTATAAGTTTGTTTTTAGGGGTTTGAGATATACATTAAAGTTTTAGTATATAAGAAGTTGAAGGGTTTAGATGTAGAATTTAAGTAAGTGAAACAGGTTTTATCTAACAACCAAAACTACCTTGAGACTTGAATAGAGTCACTAAAAGTTTCTTCTGAGCTATTCGCCTTAGGAATAAGATGTTCCAGATAAGAAGAAACAATGGAGAAACCCAAAGGAGGAGAAACTACCAAGGGGCTTGAAAGACCTGAGGGCCTTAAAGGAGAAACTCCTCCTCCATGAAAGAATGAGGTGCTTTGGGAGGGTCTCCAGGTGCACATTCTTCTGCGCAGATGGAAGTACTCCATGCATGGACTGCTCTGAGGCCTTGGGCCAGAAACTGCTGTTCTGGCCCCCAGAGACTCTGTTGCAGAGAAACCTGTTTCCCGAGATTAGTTTTATTATAGAAGTTAATTTAGAAGAAGAATTAGAATTGTTATAAGAATTGTAATATGTATTAGTTTGATTTAGAAAATTAGTTAGTTTAAGATATTTGATAATAGTTTTATAATTTTATATAAGTTTTAGGTTTATAAGTTTTTAGTTTTAAGCTTATAAGTTGTGCAGTAATAACAGATGTTATCTTGGGTGGAAAGTTATTTCTAACGAGCTATTAAGGAAAACCACCCCCTGAGAGAATATTAGCCAAGCATGGAATGGAATACGTCGAAACCTTTATAATAGTCAGGTGAATTTGTATGATTTGTGGTACGTGATTTGCTTTGTAGTGATGACTTGCTGAAACGTGACTTGCTTTGTAACAATGACTTGCTAAAATTATTTCCTTGTAAAGAGGGATATAAGCTCACTGAAAAATGACAATAAACAGCATCTGTCCTGCTCACAACAGAGTCAGTTGTCCGAAGTGCTTTCTTGCAACGTCAACGCCGTTCTCACTTTCAGGATACCCTGGACACAGCTGGAGCTGGACTCCCACAAAGAAGGGTATCTACATAATGAACATTTGTATACTTAACCCTGAATTGTACCCCACATCTTTAAAATAAAAAATTTAAATTAAAAAAGGGACTCTAGAATTCTTATAATTTTAGGTTGTATCATTATTCATTTTTTTAGATTGGAAAATATAGTTTATTTAGAAAGTAACTTTTAAAAAAAGAGAGAGAGAAGATTCACCTCCCCAAGGTAGGGTAGGGGGACAAAGCTTGGGGAAACATGGTGGCCATAGCTCTAATAGCCCAGGGCCAGGCTAGAGTTTAGCAAAGCAATGGTCTCATCATCCATTTAGAATGTAGGTTTCTCATTCCAGAAGCAGGGTTTAGACTCTCTTAACACAGTTTCCAGTTCTTTGCCTCTTCCCAGATCCTTAATGTGCCATCTGCCTTATACAACTGCCTCCTGGTGACCAACTCTCCCTATGGAACAACTAGATACAATCTACTTGACTCATCCCACTGATCTTCAGACTCCACATGGACTGCACAGAGATGCTATAAGGCCACCTCTCAGGCATTGCAGGGTTCCATACACAACTTGTGGTCTGTTTATGCTCTAAACTCATCAATTAAAACTCTCCATAGGAAACCCATTTGGCAATGACCTGGACCCCAATAAAGGCTTTGGCCCACAGGTCCCTCAATCTCTCCTTCTTGCTTTCCACCCATCGGTTGAATATGTATGCCACAAATGGTTCCTTCTTTTTCTGTTGACACTGTGAGGACTTCCCTCTCCTCTCTGGGATCTGTATGTAAAACACCGCTTTTGTTATTTTGTGTTTCGTTGAGTTGCCTCTTCTGTGTCTCGCCTGACCAGCACACCTGAACCTAACTTCTTTCCAAGTCAGGGCTCTCCTAGAGAAAGACTATCTTGATAGGAATAAACTGGATACAAAATCAGACCAGAGCCACAAGGGGATCTGCTAGTATAAACAAGTTTCCTGAGAGAGGAACACTTGGTCATGGATTGTACACAGGCATTAGGCCATCCACCAAGAAGTATCCCGTGAAAGCCATACTGTAAACATTCATGACCAAATCCCCTGAAGTCCCATCAGTAAAGGGTTAAAGTTTATAGCTAGTCTCCAGAGAGAGACCTCAAGACCACACCGGAAGAAAATACAACAAGGTCAACTTGCTAAATTTTGTGACAACACTGAGAATTAAAAAAAATTCTGAATCAGGATTGCACAAAAGAATATTTACTGCATGATTCTATTAATATAGTATTTCTGAAAAGGTGGACATAAACAAAGTTAAAAAAAATACAGCAATAGGGGATGCTCTGGGTAGAGTGGTATTGGTGATTGACTGGAAAGGGGAATGAGAAAACTCTTTGTGGTGACAGAGATATCCCATAGCTGGATTGAGTTTGGGCTATGTGAGTATATACATTTGTCTTAACTCATTTGATGATACACTTGAGATTAGTGTATTTCATTGTAAGTAAATTTTATCCCCCAAAATGTAGATATCTGTGTGTCTGTCTAATTTTATGAGCTTATTATAGTAATTGCTAACAGTAAGTCACAAATTTGTCTGGTAAACTTTCTAGCAACCTCAATACAAATGGAAGCTGTCTTCTGTTGGTACCTGTTCTTATATTTGATTACTTTTTTTTGCTTCTAAATAGTAAATAACTCCTCCACCAGCAGTTCATCTGAGGGCTCAAGACTCCTTGTGCCACTTGGACCAATTTCAGAGACTGTTTATCCAGGATGGCTTTCAGTCACAATGTTATTACATATTTATTGAATTGCTATTTATATATGCCATTAATTAGGGATCAAGATAGTCTAAAATGGATACACAGTATAAAGAACTATTCCCCAAAGCATTCTTTTGGAATGTCCTTGAGTGGTGACATGAGCAGAACTGGGAGGACTCTTCATATTGCCTGATATTTCCTGGGTAGTGTCAAAGACTTAATAAGTGTTTAAGAGGGGAGTCAATGAACATGTTATCCTGGAAAAAAATATGTTTCAGAACTGGTTCAGTCTTCCAACATTTCTGAGACAAAAAAATTAAGTATATAAAATTTATTTCTATAGAAGATAAACATAAGTCTAGTTGATCTGTCAATATTTGACATATCTTAATTTGAACAAGCTTTTATCAACTCAGGAAGCTTGCAGGGAGCAATGATCTCTGTCACTGAGACTCCTAAGCAGAGAGAAAGCGAACAAGAGGATTTCTCAAATATCCACTATTCTTCAGGGATAACCTAAGATGTTCTAATTTATTGTGGACCAAGGGGTATGATTCTAGACATTCCTGTCAATAGCCACAGAATGAAAAAAAAGGAAGTGAGGAAGAAGCTAACCTCTACAGCAAAGTGTTCTCAGCTCAGGAATAAGATACAGAATAGACCCAGGAAACTGAGCTCACTATTCATTTTGATTCCTGCTGCTTGTCACTGCAATCATAAAGACGAAGTCTTCTATGGAAAAGATAAGGAACATCGTTAAAAGAACTATTAATTTTAAAAAATCACCACTGAGTTTCCATCAAGAATAAGAATAAAAGAATGTGGGTGAATTCTAGAACTTCAGTTACACAAACTAAGGGGTATTCGAACATTAAGATTCAAGTTCTTAATTCACCAGGAAGTCTTGGGCATTTAATCTTGGAAATGAATACTACCAGAACTTTGAGACTGAAAAGAAAAAGAGTTATAACACCACCTGTATAAACACACACACATACTATGCACATGATATATGAATAGAGCTACGAACATGGGCACACACATGGAGTCCTGAGCCCTCGGATGAACTGCTGGTGGAGGATCAATAAGATAGATTAGGTTCTAGAATTCAGAACAAAACTGGGAATCCCAGAGAATGAGACTTGTACAGTTCAAAGGTAGGAGAGTTCTGAGGGCAGGAGTTGCCATGGGAAGTTTCCTGAAGGAGATGGTCCTTTGCCAGGTGAGCCAAGAAGAACTCTGACACATTGACATTGACAGGAACAGTGTTCAGAGCAGGCAGTAGAAGGAGTGTTGTGCTTAGTTTAGGATCAAATCTATCTCTGATAGGCTGATACAGGAACGAGGAAGTGATCATGTCCTATGTGGCTCAAGACAGAGTTGCAAGGAGATAGGCAGGCTTTAATCCAGAATGAGTAAAAACTTCCTGACCACTAATCTCCTCTAAATAGGGAAGACTTTTGAGGAAGTAGAGGACTTCTTTTCCTGGTACTACTTTTTCCTAGCTGTGCCACCTCTTTCTTCCCTGGCTTCTTCCTCACAGCTCAAACCCATATTCTATGTATTTAGTTGTTTATAGTTGCATAATAAAGGACTCCAAAACTTTAGTGGCTTAAAACCATACACATGTATTGTCTCATAGTTTCTGTGGGTCAAGGTCTGATTATAGATTAGATGGATCCTCTGCTTCAGAGCTTTGTGCAAGCCTACAATTAGGATGTTGACTAGGGCTGGGATCTTATCTAAATGTTCAACTGGGGAAGCACTTACTTTCAAGCTCACTCATGTGGTTGGCAAATCCCTCAGTCCCGTGTCCCATTGTCTCTCCAATCTGGCATTTTACTTTGCCAAAACAAGCAAGAGAGTGTCTTCTTTTAATTAGAAGCAAGTTACTTGAGGGGAGCAGTTTGTACAAGGGCATTAATACTGGAAAGCAAGAATCATTGGTGCCATCTTAGATGCTGCCTATCATACTCCAAAGTACACCAACATAGAATGTCTTCCCTAAACTCTGTGTTATACCTTCCTGTTCTGTGTTGCTTTTCAAACAAATGACTTGTTGAGGCTGTAAAAGAAATAAACAAGGATAAGTTCTGTCTCCAAGATCTCCAAGATCGTCCTTTACGTCCTTTCACCCCTTGTTTGTCTCTACATGTGTAATTTCCCCCAATTGTTCAAGACCTAGCCATAAACTGTCTTCTTCTTAAAGTCTCCCCAAGGGTCTATGTGGAAGTTCTCCCGCCCCCACCCCCACCCAGGTGTCCACAGCCATGCCCTTGAGTACTTGATTTAGAATCATGTGTACACAGCTGCTGTTTCCATAATGTTATGAATAGAGGATATTCCTAAATAATGTTTAGCTCCTCAGCCTCTTTTCAAGAATTTTTAGCATTTTGAAGTCTGCAGAAATTCAAGCAGGACATACAAATGCTTTTCCTGTTGGCCTTCAGTGGTCTAAGAATGGACATATTCAGTAGGAACCAAGGAAGGAATAAAAGAAGATTTCCTGGAGTGCTTTCTGCATAATTTCATCTTGGGGGCATTGTCCCAGTAGTATAAAAAGTTTTCTGACACTGTACATTTCTTTCTAAACTTTTAAAGACAGGACAGTAGTCTCAATCGCAGCACTGATTTCAAATTGCCTTTTACAGATACTGGTAGTTCAACTGGAAATTTTTCCCTAAACACAGAACCAAGACAGAGTGGGAAGAACAAGTTTTCACTCTTTCCTACAAATCACATCAACCTGGGTCTTTCAAACTAGTGTTGGTGTTTTCGGATAGATGGTTGGATGGATGGATGGATGGAGGGAAAGTCTGTAGCTGGTATTGCCCATGGGAACAACAAGAGTATATTTTTCATGAGAAGGCTCTGAAGGGAAGAAATAGCTATAAGGTGAGAATTCACAACTAATATGTCTAGTCACTAGCACAAAGTGGGGGAACATGGAACATACTTAAAGTCACTTTACTGATCAAAGTTTAATGAGACAAATTGCCATGCAAGATATAGCATCACAAAAATGAATGTGTTATGTGTTTGTGCTGCTGATCAAATGCATTGAATTATCAGAATCCTCATTTTAAACCTTGTAGTTATAAATTTTGTAGTTACTTTTTCTTGGAAAGGTATATTATGAGCTCTCAAAATTGTTTCTAATCATTTATCCAGACTGGAACTCTGGACCAGATGCCTTGGGTCTATACATGGCAAAGAATGTTGAGTTTGGACCTCTGAGTATTTTCTCCAGTTGACAGAGGAGACACACCATGGAAGGTACTAACCAGACAGTCACTATACAGAGTTTGTTTTCCTGGGCCTCTCTGTTCACCCAAAGCTAGAGAAAACATTCTTCGTATTCTTCCTGCTGATGTATCTGGTGATCCTGCTTGGCAATGAGGTCCTCATCCTGGTGACCATCCTTGACTCCTGTCTGCACACGCCCATGTACTTCTTCCTGGGGAACCTCTCCTTCCTGGATATCTACTACATAAGCTCCCCAGTCCCTGTGGTTCTGGATGGTTTTCTTACTCCCAAGAAACCCATCTCCTTCTCAACCTATGCAGTACAGATGTTTCTCTCCTTTACCATGTCATCTACAGAGTATGTGCTTCTGAGCATGATGGCATTTGATTACTATGTGGCCATTTGCAATCCTCTTAATACCCCATGGTCCTGAGTAATGCTGCCTATGTGCCCTCAGCTGGCAGCTTCTGGGTAGCTGGAAGTATTGTCTCCATGGTCCAGACATCTCTTGCAAAGAGGTTGCCCTTCTGTGAAGACAATGTCATCAACCATTTCACCTGTGAGAACCTGGCTGTCCCGAAGTTGCCTGTGCTGACATCTCCATCAATGTGATCAGTATGGGAGTGACCAATCTGATCTTCCGGAGGATCCTAGTTCTGTTCATCTCTTTCTCCTATGTCTTAAATATTGCCACCATCCTGAGGATCCCCTCGACTGATGGTTGTCTTCTGCGGGACCATCCTCTTCATGTATGGGAAGCCCAAGTCTAAGGACTCATTGGGGGCAGACAAGCAGGACCTTGCAGACAAATTCATCCCCCTCTTCTATGGGGTGGTGACCCCCATGATTAACCCCATCATCTACAGACTGAAGAACAAGGACGTGAAGGCTGCTGTGAGGGACCTGCTATTTCAAAGATGCTTTGCAGCAAAGTTTAGAGGACGTATGTCCCTGTGGCTTTGTGCCTCTTGACTGCTTTCCACGAATCTCAGAAGAGAGTCTTCCCCAAAGAAAATACATGTGAAGAGTGATTACCAGAAAGTGGAATTCCTCTTAAAATGGAATGCTTTTGCTGTGATTGGACCCTACTAAAATGTTGAAACCTAAAACCTAGTGGGAGTGTGACTTAAAGAGACAGAGAGGAATACTGCTGGAACACAAAGCGTTGTTTCTGTGCTTCTCAGCTTTTCAAGTCTGAACTCACCTTTGTGAGTAGATACTCCTCTGTTTTGGAAAAAAAACCGGCTTCTTTCTGTTACAAAAAAGAAAAGCCAAGATTTTATTCTTGAAAGGAGGTACTGAAGACTGTGGGACAAAATTTCATGACATAATAGAATGAAAAATTGTGTTTGTTGTAGATGTCCCCTTTGGGAATTAGCTAATGGGGGCTCTTAGCTGAAGTGAGCTGACTCATCCAAGGACATGCCCCCCTTCCTGGGGCAGCCCATAGTCAATGACTAATTGATGAAGGTATATAAATGTCATTCTTGTCCCCACCTCCCATTTAGGACCATTCTGAAGGGGGTTCTGCTAAAAAAGGAAGACTGGGTGACAAATGTGTAAGAAACAGAGTCCCTACACACCCTCATTTATTTCATGACATTAACCAACTATCCTCTGTCCATCTCAGCAAGAGTTTTATTCTCTGGTGAGAGGAAAACCATGGCTCTCTGACTGAAACAGGCACAGTTGAGAGCATGGATTCAATACCCCTCCAGGGAGTAGAAAAAACAATGATCACAAAAGATAAAAAATCAGAACAGTTTCTGACTTTGCACCAGAAGTACCTTCACATTCAGAAAGAAGATGATTTCCAATAAGTTCCTAGAATTCCTTTCCGTACTCTGATGTTTAATTTTATGTGTCAGCTGGAGTGGGCCATGGAGTGCCCAGATATTTGATCAAAAGTTTTTCTGGATATGTCTGTAAGTGTATTTCTGGATGACATTTACATTTTAATTTATAAATTGAATAAACAGATTGCCCCCTTGCAATGTGGTGAGCCTCATCCCATCAGGTGAAGGCTTGTATATCGCAAAAAGAATGAATAAGAGGAAATCCCTCCTGTCTTTGAGCTGGAACTGCCTTTGAACTGGGACATGAGTTTTTTCTCTGGTCATTGGACTAGAACTACACCATTCCTGGGTGTCTAGCCTGCTGACTGCAAATCTTGGGACTTGTTGATCTCCATAGTCACATGAGTCCGTTTTATTTTTATTTTTTTAGCTTTTAAATTTTTCTATTTTAAAATTGTGGGGTACAAGTCAGGGTTAGGTATACCAATATTCATTGTGCAGGTGCCCTTGTTGATGAGGTGTGCCCCTCCTTCCCCAGGCAGATCAGAATGGCCATCATCAATAACTCAAAAAATAACAGATGCTGGAGAGGGTGTGGCAAAAAAGGAACACTTCCACACTGTTGGTGGGAGTGTAAACTAGTACAGTCTCTGTGGAAAACAGTGTAGCAATTCCTAAAAGTTCTAAAAATTGACCTTCCATATGGCCCTGCAATCCCCCTACTGGGATTATACAGGGAATATACCTGGAAGAACTCAAATCACTCTATAAAAAAATACCTGAAAAAACAAACAAGCAATAAATAAATAAATAAGATTTCCTGTACACGTGTGTTTATCACAGCATTGTTCACAATAGCAAGAACATGGAAACAACCGTGCTGCCCATCAAAAGAGAACTGGATTATAAAAAAGTGGCAATATACACAATGGAATATTATGCAGCCATAAAGAAGAAAAAAAGGAGTCAGTTTTTAAAATTTGTATTTATTATAGAGATGTGGGGTACAAGTGAGGATTAACTGCATAAGTAGGTTGTATGCAACTGAAGTTTGGGCTTCTAACTGGCCCTCACTCCCCCTGATGATGAACCAAATATGCTTTGTGTGGTCATGTGCCCCCCGCCTCTCCTGCTTTCTTCCCCTAGCAGTGCCCAGTGACTGCTAATCCCTCCCTTGTGCTAATGTGACTAATGCTCAAGACTTACTTATGAGTGAGAACATGCAATATTCAGTTCTTTGTTTCTGTGGTAGTTTACTTAGTATGATGGTCTCCAACTCCATTCAATTTGCTGTGAAGACCATGATTTTGTTCTTCTTTATGGCTACAAAATACTCCATCATGTGCATGTATCACATTTTCTTTATCCAGTCCTCTTTCATTTGAGCTGGGACTGCCTTAGCAGTAAGGCTGGTTCCATGTTTTTACTATTGTGAGTAGTACAGCAATAAACATGCATGTGCAGATGTCTTTTTGTAGAATGATTTAGGTTCCTCTGAGTATATTCCCAGGAGAGGGTTTGCTGGATTGTATGGAAGGTCAGTTTTTAGTTCTTTTAGGAATTGCCACACTGCTTTCCATAGAGGTTGAACTAACTTGCACTGCCACCAACAGTGTAGAAGCCTTCCCTTATCTCTGCACCCATGCCAGCATCTGTTGTTTTGGCTTATTAATGATAGCCATCCTTACTGGAGTTAGGTGGTATCTCACTGTAGTTTTGATTAGCATTTCTCTGATGATCAGTAAGGTTGAGCATTTTTTTCATGTGTCTGTTGCTGCTTGTATGTCATCTTTTGAGAAGTGTCTGTTCATGTCCTTTGCTCACTTTTTAATGGAGTTTTTTTCTCCTTTCACTTCGTTTGAGTTCCTTGTAGATTCTGGATGTTAGTCCTTTGTCAGACAAATAATTTGCATTTTTTTCTCATTTTGTGGATAGTCTCTTTACTCTCTTGATGGTGTCTTTTGCTGTTCAAAAGCTTTTCAGTTTGATGAGGCCCCTCTTGTCTATCTTAGCTTTTATGGCATTCACTTTTGGGGACTTTTTAAGAATTTGTTGTCTATTCCAATGTGTACAAGTGTGTTTCCTACGTTTTCTTCTAGGATTCTTATAGTTTGAGTTTTTACATTTAGGTCTTTGATCCATTTTGAGTTGATTTTTGTGTGTGGTGATAGGTAGGGGTCCAGTTTCATCCTTCTGCATATGGTCAGCCAACTTTCCCAGAACCATTTGCTAGATATGGTCTACTTTCCCCAGTGATTGTTATTGATGGCTTTGTCAAAGATGAATTGGTTGAGTGACAGTGTTTTTGCTTCCAGAATCTCTGTCCTGTTCCATCATTCTGTTCCATTGGTCTATGTGCCTATGTGCCTATCCTTGTACCAATAACAGGCTGGTGATGGGCACCTGGATTCCCATGTCTATCATTGTTTTCTGGTCGATATGTGTTCAAGGGGACCTTTGCCAGGTGCAGGGTGCTTCATCCATCCAAAAGTATTTGGGGTATCTCTATCTCAGCAGCTTGGTTTCTACTCTGTTTTGTTTGGTGAGAGTGGTGACAGTCTGCTGCTGCACAGTGGCCATCTTGGATCTTTCTTGCTCACCAGTTTCTTATAATACACACACACACACACACACACACACACACATCCAATAGGTTCTGCTTCTTTGTAGAACCCTAATACAACTACCAAATTATCAGTCAGTTATGGGAGTTTAATGAAAACATGTTTAGACATATAAATTCCCAAAAATGTGTATACAATACACTCTTTCTCAAGAAGCTTTTCAAAAATGTGTGGCACCAAAACAAGAGATTTCAACAACAACAACAAAAGGAAGAGCCTGAAAAAAGAAATAGGTGCTTCATAAGAGAGGTATAAGGAGTCTCCCGGACAGTGAAGGAAGAGTCCAGTATAACAGCTGCATATCCCACAGAGAGACAGCCAGCCCCGAGGGAAGCCCCGTATGTGAGGGCTGTCATCCATAGGCCCCTGCCATCTACAGTAATGAACCGGAGGACAGAATGCTCCAGACAACCTGGTTCGCATTCATTCCTGTACTTGCCTTGTGCTGACCATGCATCGGTAAAATCCACTCTTCTGTCTCCAAGCCTTGTTTGCTTGGGCTAGCTGAGGGGGTTCATTCCACTCCACAGAGTATCTTGCTTTGACCTGTGCCCAAGAGTGGGAAGTGAGTCACTGTGAGAGATCAGAAGCAGAAAACATGAATTAACCTACTCTGATGATATTTCTACCAGGTCTGATACCTGGCCCCAATACAGCCTTGCTTGACTTAACCAGAAGGGGTCATCAAAGCCAAGAGCTCATATTCTCGGGTGAGTCCTCCCCCAAATAATGACAGCGTTTTCTTTTCCTTAAAAAACTAGATTTGAAATTGTGATCCCATTTTTTTCCAAGTAGAACAATACATTGTACACGGATGCATTCGTTGGTAGTAAAACTATGAAAAGAATCAAGAGAATGCATACTAGCTTTAATATTGGGACATAGTAAACTGCCACCAAATTAGCAGTTTGAACCAATACCCACTTATTATCTCACAGTCCCATAAATGAGCTGTCTGGGGGAGCGAGGCTGGGCTCTGCGAAAAAGTCTGCTTTCAGACTCATTTATATTGTTAGTAGAGTCCAATTCTGGTTTCCTTGCTGGCGTTGGCCAAGGGTCAGTCTCAGCTCCTGTGTCTTCCCATTAGTCTCTAAATTCAGAAACTACATGTGGAATCCTTCCATGCTTTGAATCTGACTTCTTCTTATAATAAACAGAGATAACTCTCAGCTTTTAAATAAATAGCTCATCTAATTAGGACAAACCTATCTGGATAATCTAATTTTAAAGCGAACTGAATTGGAACATTAACTACATTGACAACCCCCCCCCCACAAAAGTACCTAGATTAGCGTTTGATCACCACAGGGAAGAGATAGCGAGGTGATGTGGGGATTATTAAGATTCTCCCTACCATAAAATGATTTCCATGAAAGTCAAATAGTGGTCTTTTCTGGAAGAAAGAGAAGAAGAGAATATACATGAGGAGGGAAATAAGAGGGGCTGCTAAGATACTGGAACATTCTAATTTTTAACCTGGATGTGGAGGGTACATGTTGCGTATCTTATTATTTGTCCTTAAACGGTTTACATATGCTTTTTACACTCTTTTGTATGCATAAAACATTTCACAAAAAGAAAAAAATGTAATGCAAGTCATAGTGACTTAACAATATGAACGCAGCATGTATCTGATTCTAGGCTTTTTAGAGCCAATGCACAAGGCAGGTGTGTTTCATTTGTGGAAGAGGTGAGAGACATTATCTAAGTCTTTTATTTGTTCCTGACACTGGGTGGGCTCCTCTTGTACACCAAGAATATCTGTGGAATGAGAGCTCAATACATGTCACCCACCAACCCAATATAAGAATTAAATAAAAGGAAAAACTAGAATCTGGTTAAGAAACTATAGTGTATCAGAAAACAGTGGCCCAAGTTGGCAATGCTTCTGGCTGCTGCCTGGGCAGTCACAATTCTGTTTTAGATCTTAGAAGAGGAGATTACCAGTTCTCAGTGGCAAACCACTCATGATCTCACGAATACACAGATACAGGATATGACTCATGCATGCACACACATAAAACTACTCATCCATGCACAACAGGACACCGCTTCTGTAATCAACTGGTCTTTTTCAAATCCACAGCACCTATGCCTGTGAAACTCTCTGGTAGGAGTTCAGAATCCGTTTGGTGGGATACAGACAAGAGGAGATCTTCTAGGTCATTTACTTCCATCCAGCTCTGAGATCCTAAATTTGAAAATAGCCAAGGGCAATGAGCTACAAGGATATGTCCTGTGCAGTGGGCTTCACATTCTCCCAGATCTAGCATGGGCTCTGGTGAGAGTTCTCATTGACTGGGATTTCATGTTAATTTGGGCAGGGCCAAGACGATCCTTCCTCTCTCTTGCTTTCCAACAGCTCAGCAGAAGGGTTAGGAAAGAGAGGGAAGAAGAGAAGAATTTCTGGAGAGACTTCAGAATAATTGGATCTTGGGGACATAATCCCACATGTATAAAAAGTTTCTTAGCTTTGTTACTTGAACTTCTAAACTTTAAATCACTTCAGAGACTAGAAGAATCCCAATGGCAGGGTAGGGCTTAAATGACTTTGTATATGCAATGGACAATCCTTTGTGGATTTTGCCCAAAGAACAAAGACGAGAAAACATAACTTCCACCCATTTCAGGTGTTAACAATTTTGGTTGCTGCTTTCTAACCAAATTGGCTACTTTCAACTCCTGGAATATTCCCAGACCTCAGAGAAGTGATTTGAATCAACATATTTTTTTGAAAAGATAAAAGAGCACCTTTAAAATACATATAAACTCTTGAGAGTTCAGTCCCATCCCCAGATGCTGACCTGATGACTAAGTGGCATGGGAGGATTTAGAAGGAAAGAGAGGGACCCCTCAGTAGTGCAACAGTTCAAGAATGAGAAATCCATGAGATCACTTAGTTCCTAGGATGGAATATCTCTGACAATAATCTATTCAAAGTAAGCATTGGGGAAACAGAGGCCCAGAGGAAAAGGCACTTAGCAGTCCCCATGCATTGGGTGATGGGTGAATGCCAGTTCTTTTGATAAGTACTCCAGAAGAGTATAACAAATGAGTGAGTGTGGGTGAATAGCCCAGGGTCCTGTAGATCGCAAGAGTACTAGAAAAGAGGAGGAAGATAGCACCTAAAAGAACTCACAGAACAGAAGGGTCAGGAATTGAAGATGTTTTTCCACCAGTCCTAGGCCCAAAGGGGGAAAAACACACACACATTTCTTGTCAAAATTGCATAAAATGAACCATCCACACATGAAATTACTTGAAACAAATCTGTAATGCTTGTCCTGAACATGACAAGAAAAATTAAATCTAATCAGTTGACATTTCAAACCTCTCTATGGGGTGGCCAATTACCACCAAGTAGATTTTGATCAAATGTCTCACATTCTATTTAGAACAACACAGAGAACTCCTCCAACTATCAGAGCTGTTCTCCAATTGCTCAGCAAGGAGGGGCTTCCTCACTGGTGGTCTGGGTACTTTAGGCATCAGAAAATCATGGAGTTGGCCTTCTGAATTCCTGCAAGTGACATAGAGACACTATGGCCATGTCCAATGAGACCTCTCCTGTGACGGAGTTCCTTCTCCTGGGCCTCTCTGCCCATCCAAAGATGGAGAAAACGTTCTTAATGCTCATCCTGCTGATGTATCTGGTGATCCTGCTGGGCAATGGGGTCCTCATCCTGGTGACCCTACTTGACTCCTGCCTGCACACGCCCATGTACTTCTTCCTGGGGAACCTCTCCTTCCTGGACATCTGCTACACAAGCTCCTCAGTGCCCCTCATCCTTGATAGCTTCCTGACCCGCAGGAAAACCATCTCCTTCTCAGCCTGTGCAGTACAGATGTTCCTCTCCTTTGCTATGGGAGCCACGGCGTGTGTGCTCCTGAGCATGATGGCATTTGATCGCTACGTGGCCATCTGCAACCCTCTTAGGTACCCCGTGGTCATGAATAAGACTGTTTTTGTACCCATGGCTGCCGGTTCCTGGGTGGCTGGTAGTATCACCTCCATGGTACAGACATCCCTAGCAATGTGACTGCCCTTCTGTGGGGATAACATCATCAACCATTTCACCTGTGAGATCCTGGCTGTCCTGAAGTTGGCCTGTGCCAACATCTCCATCAATGTGGTCAGTATGGCCAGGGCCAATGTGCTCTTCCTGGGGGTTCCAGTTCTATTCATCTGTTTCTCCTATGTCTTCATCATTGCCACCATCCTGAGGATACCCTCGGCCGAGGGGAGGAAAAAGGCCTTCTCTACCTGCTCTGCCCACCTCACTGTCGTGGTCCTCTTCTACGGGACCATCCTCTTCATGTATGGGAAGCCCAAGTCTAAGGATGTGCTGGGTGCAGATAGGCAAGACCTTGCAGACAAGCCCATCTCTCTCTTCTATGGGGTGGTGACCCCCATGCTTAATCCCATCATCTACAGCCTGAGGAACAAGGATGTGAAGGCTGCTGTGAGGAACCTGCTACTTCAGAAACGCTTCACCCAGTGATGACAGAGGGATCCTGACAGTTCTATGCTCCCTGACTGCTCCCACCTGAGGTTCCCAGAGGATAAGATGAAGGCCCAGTTTCAACAGATTTATGTAGGTAAATCCCATTACACAGAATCTGATTACATAAAAGACTCTGTATAAACAGGAAGCATTGAATGCAGCTCCTCAAAAGTAGATTCTTGTTTGTCTAGCCTTATAATTCTCATTCTCTGTGATGGATACTGAACAAATGGATGTCAAGGATAAGTAACTCTTCAAATTTTTGTTGGTGAAGTAATGAAAAGTTCTAGTCTGTAGGTCTTCAATGCAATTGCTCCTTGGTTTCTTTCTTAGAACATATTTTAATAAATATTTACTTTTATATTACCTTTCAAATTCTTCCTACTCCGTATTAAATAAGTTTATATATTTTATTTATTAAGTAACAGTTTTATTTTTCTCCTCATCGTTCCTTTCTCCTTATTGTTATATTAATTCTCAAAACAAGTTCCTGAATTTTTCTCTTTCCACATTTCCATAAGTCCTCACTTGAAAAATCTTTCATATTCTTTGAGAAGAGAGGGGGGTGATGAAGGTGGTAAAGTTGATTCAAGGGCCAGAAACTCGGGCCTTTTTTATTTTCTCTTTTTGAAGATGTTGTTCATCCTGGGCTTTGTTCCCAGATACCAATGACATCCCATGGGTCATCAGAGTAGTATGAAAATTGAGATATGTCCAGGAGACTCATATGGCTTCTATTAACCACCGACCTGGCTTGACCAAGCATGCAGCCAAGTGGCAATAATCACTTGTTTTTCCACCTAAGAATCCCTAAAGCCATATAGGAGTCAGAAGGAGATGGAAGTTATGTCCAGCAGGGGACATCTAAGAATCACCCACACAATTGGTGAGGAATTCCAAAGCAGTTCTAAATAGTGATCAAACTAGAAATTTAGTTAAAAGAATGAGCAGAATAGAATCCTCTGACTATTGAACTTTTAATCCCATAGAAACAAACTAATAATGAAAATAAACAGTCTCTGCTGAAAAACAGATAATGCAGGAAGATGATGCTAATGTTAAAGAAAATTCTCAGTAGTCTTTTCAGTGGAAATCAAGAGGCTTTTGAGTTAATAAAACAAGAGCTGTCTATACAAAAGAGGCTAGGAGGAAAGATATCTTGTAGATAACATATTCTTGGGGGACAATTTTCATATTATTGTCAAATAAAATTCAAATAGAAATTATTTGAAGTAATTATTCTAAAAATTTTGATTAAAAACAACTTAAAGCCGGGCTCGGTGCTCAGCCTGTAATCCTGCGCCTCTGGGAGGCTGAGGTGAGTGGATTGGTTCGAGACCCGCCTGGGCAGGCAAGACCTCATCTCTACAATAAATCAAAAAATTAGCCGGGAGTGGTAGCTCGTGCCTGTAATTCCGGCTACTCGGAAGGCTGAGGCGGAAGGATCACCGGGGCCCAGGAGGTTGAGGCTGCGGTGGCCGGGAGCGACCACTGCACTCCAGTCTGAGTGACAGAATGAGACTCCAAAAACAACTTAAAGTGCTCTGCTAGACTTCAGGGGGGGAAAAAACTAAGAGATTTAAATTATTTGAGAAAAGATGAGCGGTACGGAAGAAAGACCAGGGGATTCATGGTGAAATTTATAAGGGGAAAACAGACCAGATGAGAGACAAATAACAATTAAAAAGAAAAAAAAAATCTTACTGAACAGAAGTTTTAGTTCTTTTGTTCATAAAGAATTCATCAATAGGTAAAAATTGTGGCAAAAGGCACAATTTATCTAGAGTCAAAGATAAATTTTGATTTCCATATGTAGCAGAATATTTCTGTACACAGAAGAAAACAAATTATCTAACAAGAAATGAGGATATGCCAGTCATTGGCCTCCTGCTCTGCAGCCCTACATGTAAAAGTCTACAGTAGAACACTATTTACAGTGTTCTGAGGAAAGTACGTTATGAGTTTGAATCTCTACACACAACTGACATTGAGAGATATGAAGGTTGAAAGACACTGGCTGACATGTGAAAACAAAGAAAGCACACACCTCTATAGTTTTTTCTGAAAAAGAATTTTGATTTAGGAAATTCTCCCAACAAACAGTTAAAAATAAATGATTGCAAGGATGGGATAGACATGGTATATAAGATACCTTAATGAATAATGAAGTGCATAAGACCTGTAAAGTCTAATCGATTTTTAATGCCAAATTTACAAAGATTGCATTTCCCATGAAAAGAGAAAAAAAATTATCAAACACATGACCCCAAATTTTCAGAGAACAGATCATTTTTGTGTTATCTGTGATTGTCAGCATATATAAAAATATGAAGACCTTATCAAATCATTTTATGCTTAACAGTTAACTCCTTGAGGGCAGTAACTATAACTGTCACGTGTATTTTTCTACCCTTCATATTAATTACGGTGATTGGTACATACTAAAGACTCAATAAATATTTGTTGAACAGTGAATGAGCATTCTGGAAATAAAACCTGACAAAGATCATGCAAAAAATATTTGACATAAATGAGTAATATTGTATTAAATACTAACTGATGAAAGCCAATATGTATTAAACTAATAATATGCATTACCAAGTGGCATCTTCTAGGGAATAGCAACATAGTTTAGCACTAGAAGACTTATTTATAACGTTTTTATAATGGAGAATTTTAAATCTATGCAAAAGTTGAAAGAATAGAATAATGAACTTTAGGTATCTTTAACCCAGATTCAATAATCACCTCATGGCATATCTTGATCAACCATACACCCACCTATGTCTCCCACTTCTGAATTATTCTGAAGTAAATCCCAGATTATCATAGTATTTCATTCTTTTTTTTTTTTTTTTGAGTTGGAGTCTCACTCGGTCACCCAGACTGGAGTGCAGTGGCCGCTCTCGGCCACCGCAGCCTTGCCTGCTGGGCTCTGGCGATCCTTCCACCTCACGCTTCCAAGTAGTTGGAATTACAGCATGCGCTACCATGCCCAGCTGATTTTTTGATTTATTGTAGAGATGAGGTCTCGCTGCCCAGGCGGGTCTCGAACCCGTGGGCTCAGGCAATCCACTCACTTCAGCCTCCCAAAGGTGTGGGATTACAGGCTGAGCCACCGAGCCCAGCTGTATTTCATTCTTAAATAGTTTAGTGTGTATCTATAATAAATAATACTCTTTCATTTAAACATATTTAAATTACCAATATCACAACTTTGAAAATCTTACTTATTAATATCACGAACTATTCCCTTACTGTTCACATTTACCCAAATGTCCTCTAAATGTCTTTTCGATTTGTTTATCTCAATTAAGATCTTTTAGAAAGTTCCATAGATTATAATTAATTGATAACTCTCTTTTAATCTATAGTTTCCCTATTGTCTCCTTTGTTTCCCCTGCCTCTCTCTCTCTCTCTCTCTCAGAAACCAACTTGTTTGTGTTGGAAAGTTTCCCACAGTATTCATTTTACTGATTGCTTCCCTGTGATGCATGTCTTCTGTATTTCCTGTATATCGGTAATTAGATCTAGAGACTCAAGAGTGTTTTCTTATTAGTGTAGATAAATTCCTAAGTCCTTTCTACATGACTTTGATAGTCTTGATGGATTCCTTGTTTTCTGGAATAAGAAGATAACCCAAGTTCAACTTTCATTTTTCCTGCTCCAGACTTGGAATCAGCCATTTCTCCAATGAACTGTGGTTATTTTCTTGGAAAACGATGCTTATAGAGCATAATCTGAATGCTAAAGGTACTCCTTGCAACTGGGTTTGTCATTGTTTCTAAGCCTTTTTCATGGAATGACCAGAAAATATAGTTTTGTTCTGTTTTTTTTTTTAAAGGTAAACTATATCATAAGTGCGCACTGATACTTCCATCTCAAATTCAGGAATATAGTTTCCAGGTAACCTCAATGACTTTATGTCTATAGGCCCTTCCTCATATGCCAAAAATCTTGGTACTCAGTGACACCAATGTAACTGTCCATTTGCTTTACTTTCCAAATATATACTTGTACACAATAGTCTCAGAATAACAACACCAACACAACCTTTATCAATATGAATATTTTTTAAATATTTTTAAAGATTCTGGATAATTTTTCTTCCTGCTTTTATTTTGGGTTTTTTGTTTTGTTTTGTTTTGTTATTTACCTTGTTTTCTGTTCCTTTTCTTCTTAGGCCAGCTCTTGCTAGATATGTACAAACTATTGTTTATTAAGGTTCTAACTGAAATAATTCCTTTCTTGCAGTTATACAATTTGATTTATATGTCTCATTGTTTTTGAATTTTGTTTTATTCCATCTGCTAATTATAAAAATACATGGTTGCAAAGTCAAATCTCTGAAAAGATATACTCAATTACACTCAATGAAATCTAACTTCGATTCCTATCCTCTTCATCCTGTTACCTTTCTCACTTATAGATAACCACTTTTCAAATTTAGTTGTTTATCCTTCCATTTAAAAAATGCAATATATAGATATAGTTATGGTCTCCCACATAAAAGCACACAATGCATACATTTTCCACATTGCCTTTTTCACTCAACAATGTTTCCCAGTGATCTGTTCATAGGTGTATAGTTCCCTACACTAAATCACTTTCTTTCCTCTAGGATTTTTCATTTTAGTAGATTTACTCTCTCAAATTATGTCACTAGTAAATTGTGAACATGTCCAAGATTTTATGAGGCGTAATAACAGAATAATTCACATTAGGAGTTAAGTTTGGGTGCTGATTCTGGCTCATTCTCAAATAGGTTACATGCTCCAGAGTAAGTCCCTTCCTCCCGGATTCACAGTTTCCACAGTTGTACAATGATCTTGGGTTATTCCCAGCTCTGAAATTATCCAATTCCCGTATAATAGCAATGTTTCTTTCAACCATGGGAGAATCACCAAGCAGCACCGGTGAAGGCTAAAGGAAATTGAACCAAGTAATGTCTTATACTAAAACTGTAGCACAGACCATGTCTTTCTCCTCAGCAGTCTATAGAGCTACTCTTATTTGCATCCTGCATACTCTCCAGTAACTCTGAGGTGTGTATCTGTGCCAGCACCACGGCCACCATATTGCTTACTCAGCACAGACAAAGCCGGCTTCTGATTGTCTCATGATCTCTGAAAAAGTCAAAAGATGTCACTTCTGTCTTCCAAAATGCTCATCCTCGTGAAAATAAATAATAGTTGGTTACTTGTTTTAATATTTTATTTGGCCGAATGAAAAATCAGCAACCCTCTGTCAGTTCTCCCATTTGTATTTTACTGGTGTGTGAAATCCAAAAGTCTATAAGCCATTAGGACAGACAACTCAACTACATAAGTTTATGAGTTTGTATAGATGCACCACAAGACTCAGAATTCAAACTAGATTAACCTTTCATACTAAAGACTGAAAATATGTCCTGCAATTGCATATTCTTCCTATGTATATTGAAATTTCATGTCATTACGTAAGAAAATAAATGTGTTTCTAAATCACTATGAATTTAGTTCAATGTTCATAATAAAAAATTTATTGCTTCAAAAAAAACCCTCCAAAACAAAATGCTCATTCTCAGAGACCCTGGAGGGGAATCCATCCCCTTTAGTTCAGCCTTTAATATCATTCACAATCTTCAGAATCCACTAAATTCCTTCTTACATCCTACCTTCTAACTAGACTACCCTAGTCTCCATTATGTATATCAATGCCCCACTACATTTCCAAACACTTTGCCTTTGAACTGTTTCCTGAGACTGGAATGCTTCCTCCTTCCCCACTTATTACCAGTGAAAATGCTACTTACTCTTTGAGAATCAGCCTACATATAACTTTCTTGGAAGAGACTTTCCTATTCTAAGTGAGGGCTATTTACTCCTTTCTTTGCCTTTCTGTAACATGTTGCTCCTAATACAAATGTAGCACTGACCTTACTAGGCCTTTTTTGCATTGTGAATATACCAGTCTCCTTTAAACTGTGAGCTCCTTAAGAACAGGGCACATATTTGACTTGTTTCTACTCAGTCATCTTAATTGCCCACCACAGAACTTGGCACATAGTAGGATCTCAATAAATGTTTATTAAAATGAAACTTTTGGGGAGCCAGCCATGGAGGCCCACCTGAGTGTTAGGGATCCAGGCAGGCTGTGGACCCTGAGACCACTAGAACGAGTTCAGGAGCTGAAGGCCCATTCCCTCTTCCCTTCTTTGCTGTTTGGCATGATCCACTAGCAGGGACTTTGATGATCTAAGCATGAAGTTCTGAGAGTATAACAGGCATGGCTTACTTTAGGAGTCCTTTGTTCCCGTTTCTCAGACTGTGGTTTCGGGTTTAAACTTAACATAATTCAAACTCAGGTCACATTTGGAAGCCTTTAATACGGTACAAGCTTCTTTTAAGATTTAATAGTATATTTGTAGAATTAGTATATACATACAAAGTGCTGTTTCAACCTTAATAACACAGATAAATATCTAGAGCTACTAGAAACGGCCCAGCACAAACTTTGGGCTGGGCCACATTCCTAAAGGCCCAGCACGAACTTTTGGGCTGGGCCACATTCCTGAGGGCCCAGTGCGTACCTTGGACTAGGCTGCTTTCTTTTAAACCGGTTTTTAGTTACAGTTAGTATAGGGTTTTTTCTACTTATTATAGAAATTGAATTTATTTTATTAATAGAAAGTATTGTAGAATAGGTTATGCTACGTCAGTGAATTATGTCAGTTCAAGCATGATCAAACATTGATATTTTGAGGTTTAATAAGAATACAGCTAACTTTAGAAATTACATTGTTTCCACTTCTACATTTGCGGTTTTGGTTTTAATACAATTTACAGTTTATACTTGGGTTTTATTTTTTAGAAACTTTATTGCTGATGATCAGGATTAGGAATTAGAAACTTTTATAAAAGTTAAAATAGATTTATAGGATTTCGGAACAGTCATTTTGATAAGAGATTGTAACCAATTGTTCCCAGAAACGGCCCAGCATGATCTTTTGACTAAGCCACATTCCTTAGGAATTGGTTTGGGCTATAATTAAGAGTTTCTATAGTGTAGGTAGAATTAGCGTAAAAT
>NW_007250689.1:53055-79093 GCF_000164805.1 Carlito syrichta
GGGAGTGGCCACTGCACTCCAGTCTGGGTGACAGAGTGAGACTCCAAGTCAAAAAAAAAAGATTATATACCTTATAAAGTCATTCATATTAGGTTAAAGAAGAAGCAAAACTAGTAGATGTTAGCAGAAGTCAGAATAGTCATCTCCTTGGGTAGAGAGGAAAGAAAGAAGATTATAACTGAGGAGGGAAATAAGAGGGGTGGCTCAGGTACTGGAACATTCTAATTTTTAATCTGGGTGGGGAGGGTACATGTATATTTTATCGCTTATCTTAAACAGCATACATATGCTTTTCACACTCTTTTGTATGACCTTTTACACAAAGGACAGCTGTGGAAGGAGAGCTCAATGCATGTGCTACCCAGCTATGCCCGTGAAACTCTCTGGTAGGACCCATGGCCAGATTCATTTATGAGCCTTCTATGGCCCTTTAGAGGCCTAGCCTGTGATAGGAACCATGAATCTGTTTGGTGGGACACAGACAAGAGGCACCTTCTAGGTCATTGGCTTCCATCCAACCCTAAGATTCTGAATTTGGAAATCACCAAGAGTACTGAGCTACACTGATGTGTCCTGTGTGGCAGGTTTCACATTGACGGGGGCTTCATGTTAATTTGGGCAGGGTCAAGATGATCTTTCTAATGCTTTCCAACAGCTCAGCAGAGGGAGTAAGAAGAGAGGAAAGAAAGTACTTCTGGAAGGATTTCAGAATAACTGGATCTTGGGGACATGATCCCAGATATAGAAAACCTTTCTTCACTTTGCCACTTGAATTTCTAAACTTTAAATCGCCTCGGAAACTAGCACAGTCCCAAAATAGAATGGAATTTAAATTGCCATGGAGGGTTCTTTGTGGATTTTTACCCAGACATAGAACAAAGACCAAAAAAAAAAAAAGTAAATTTCATCCATTTTAGATGTTAACTCATCTGGCTGTTACTTTCAGGTCAGATTGGATATTTATGGCCCTTTTATCTAATACCATAAAAAAGAAAAAATAAGGGAGCAACTTTCTAAAGGTTTGAAGCTCTTTTTGTAAACTCTTGATGGCTCAGCCCCATCCCTGGCCTTAGATCTGGTGGCTTAGTGCCACAAATGGATCATGAAGGAAAGGAAAAACGACTTATCAGTTGTGCAACAGAAATTCCAAGAGAAAGAAATTTATGAGATCATTTAGTTCTTGGGATGGAATATCTCTTAAAATAATCTAGTCTAAAGAGAGCAATGTGGAAATTGAGTTCCAGAGAGGAAAAGACAGTTAATAATTTTCATGAATTGAATGATTGGTGAACATCAGTTTCCCTGGTACCTAAATCTGATATCTTCCTACTAATTCAATAATTTTTGAGCAAAGCTGAACCATTATCACATTCATGAAGGCAAACCTGAGGTCTCTCTGCTTGCATCAATATAAGGAAATAAGCCGTGTGTGGGGTGGCTCATGTCTGTAATTCCAGTACTTTGGGAGGCAGAAGCTAGAGGATGGCCTAAACCCAGGGGTTCCACCCTAGCCTGGGCAACTTAGTGAGACCTCATCTCTTTTCAGCTATTTGAAGTCTGAGGCAGAAAGATCACCTGAGCCCAGCAAGTCGAGGCTCTAGTGGCTGTTAGCACGTCACTGCACTGCAGCCTGGGAAACGGACAAACAAACAAACAAATAAAAAAATGAGGAAATCATTTCTGGCAGCCAACGATGTACAAAGAGAGAAAAGATGAGCCTGGACAGGCAATGAGATTTCTTCCCAGAAAGAGACAAGACAGATGATGGAGGATCAAGTGGTGTGCAAGCTCAGATGCAGTCAGAGGGTTAAAATAAATGACTGGAGAATAAATTCCCTGCACACAAGGCATAAGAGAAAACCATAGATTTATTTAGGAAGGGATAAAAAGACACAAAATCAGATAAGATCTGCTGGGAGGGAGCCAGTTTGGGAACAGGTGACCAACATAGTGGACTTACCCTAGATGAGAGGAGAGAAAAAACAATGTTCTTGCACTTAGGAAGCCAGACTCTTCCAGGCTGAACTTCTCTCGGGAGAGACTACACTCTTCTACTATGGCTGACCAAGTCCAAACTGAGAAGGGCAGCACTTCTAGTTCCAGAAGATAAGGGCAGCTCCTCATTCTCCCTTCCCCACATCTATCCCTTCTTGTCCTTCAAGTTATTCCCTGAAAAATCTCCCCGATTCTACTCCCCACTCAAGGCACTCTATCTGATCTTTTGGGTCACCTACCTTTCCCAAGCACCTAGGAGCCTCTCACACCCTGGTCATGCTGGAGCCATCTCAGTCTCCTACAAACACACTGCCATGACTCTACACGCTGAGTGCTCCAGAGGCTGTTGAATGGGTGAATTATTAAATACCCCCTGAATTCTGTATAGATTATGAGCGAGAATGGGGAAGAGGAATAATTTGGTATCTAAAAGTGACTGGACAGAACAATGGGCAGACTTAGGCCCACTTATTCTACCACTACTACACACCAATGAAAGGAATACAGTGAGAATGGAGCAGGGGGTGTCTCACATTTCTGACAAACTTGAATAAAGTAAATTGGCCACACATAGTAAACTTGAAGTAAATATGTGATGCTTGTCTTGGATGTTATCTTAAACATTAAATACAAAGAGGTGGCATTTCAAATCTCCCTACAGAGTGACCTGAGATTGGAAAGAAGATTCTGATCTAATCGCTTGTATTTTACTTAGAACCATAGACAGACCCCTAGATTGTCAGAAAGGCTCTCAAATTGCTCAGTAGGTTCCTCATTGGCTGATTGGGTATGCACTTTAGGTATCAGGTAATGCCGAGGCTGACCTTCTAAGTTTCCACAAGTGACAGAGCAGATGCACTATGGATCTGTTTCCCTGGTACCTAAATCTGATATCTTTCTACTAATTCAATAATTTTTGAGCAAAGCTGAACCATTATCACATTCATGAAGGCAAACCTGAGGTCTCCCTGCTTGCATCAATATAAGGAAATAAATCGTGTGTGGGGTGGCTCATGTCTATAATTCCAGTACTTTGGGAGGCAGAAGCTAGAGGATGGCCTAAACCCGGGGGTTCTACCCCAGCCTGGGCAACTTAGTGAGACCTCATCTCTTTTCAGCTATTTGAAGTCTGAGGCAGAAGGATCACCTGAGCCCAGCAAGTTGAGGCTCTAGTGGCTGTTAGCATGCCACTGCACTGCAGTCTGGGAAACAGACAAACAAACGAACAAATAAAAAAACGAGGAAATCATTTCTGGCAGCCAGCGATATACAAAGAGATGCACTATGGACAGTTCCAGTCAGACCTCCCCTGTGATGGGATTCATTCTCCTGGGCCTCTCTGTCTGCCCAAGCTGGAGAAAACATCCTTCGTGCTCATCCTGCTAATGTACCTGGAGATCCTACTGGAGAATGGGGTTCTCATCCTGGTGACTATCCTTGACTGTCACCTGCACACAGCCAACACTGGGGTATCCAGATATATAAAATAGACATTACTGGACCTAAAGAGACTCCAATAGACTAATAGTTGAGGACTTCAATACCCCATTCTTAGCATTGGACAGATCATCTAGATTGAAAAATCAACAACAAAACATTGGCTTCAAACTGCTCCATATACCAAATGAACCTAACAGACATTTGCAGAACATTTTATCCAACAACTGGAAAATATACATTTTTCTCATCAGCACTTGAGACATTCTCCAGGACAGAATATATGTTAGGCCACAAAACAATGCTTAACACATTTTTAAAAATTGAAAACATATCAAGTATTTTTTCTGACCACAAGTAGAAATTAATGACAAGTGAAACTTTAGAAACTGTACAAATACATGGAAATTTAAAAACATGCTTCTAAATGACCAATGGATTAGTGAAGAAATTAAGATGGAAATTCCAAAATGTTTTGAAACAAATGAAAATAGGAACACTACATGAAAAAATGTATGAGACATACCAAAAGCAATACTAAGAAATACTAAGAGGGGAATTTGTAACAATAAAAAAATCTAATTTGGCCAGGCTCGGTGGCTCAGCCTGTAATCCCAGCACTTTGGGAGGCCGAGGCGAGAGGATCGTCTGAGCCCGCGGATTCGAGACCCGCCCCAGGAACTTGGTGAGACTGAGTCTCTGCTATAAATCAAAAACTAGCCAGGGGTGGTAGCGCGTCCCTATAGTTCCAGCTACTTGGAAGGGTGAGGTGGAAGGATCGCCAGAGCCCAGCAGGTCGAGGTTGTGGTGACCAGGAACATGCCACTGCACTCCAGTCTGGGCGACGGAGTGAGACTCCAAACCAAAAACACACACACACACAATCTAATTTAAAAGATAACAAGAATACAAATGAACAACCTAACAATGTACCTTAAGGAACTAGAAAAGAAAAAAAACAAATCAGACCCCAAATCAGTAGCAAGAAGTTAATAATAAAGTTCAGAGAAGAAATAAATGAAACAGACTAAAAAAATACAAACTATCAACCAAAAAATATATCTTTGAAAAGATAAATAAAATTGACAGTAGTTAGACTAACTAAAAAAATGAGAGAAGACACAAATACATAAAATCAGAAACAAAAAGAAGACATTAAATCTGGTACCACAGAAATACAAAGAATCATTAGAAACTACTATAAACAGCTATACACCAACAAATTGGAAA
This sequence comes from Carlito syrichta, assembly GCF_000164805.1. Classification (NCBI taxonomy): domain Eukaryota; kingdom Metazoa; phylum Chordata; class Mammalia; order Primates; family Tarsiidae; genus Carlito; species Carlito syrichta. Next base: position 57,718 of record NW_007250689.1, read on the forward strand.
ATCTAGAGGAAATGAATACATTCCTGGACACATAACTTACCAAGATTGAACCAGGAAGAAACAGAAAACCTGAACTGACCGATAATGACTAATAAGTTTAAAGCAGTAATAAAACATCTCCCGACAAAAGGAAAAAACCATGTCCAGTGGCTTTACTTCTGAATCCAATGAGAATTTTTTAAAAATAACTTATATCAATTCATAAACAATGCCAAAAAATTGAAGGAGAGAAAATTCCTCCTCTTGTCTTTTGGTATCACTACTCTGACACCAAAAGACAAGAATGCAACAAAAAAGAAAAGTACATGTCAATAATTCTGATGAACATGATGCAAAAATCGCCAACAAAATACTAACAAATCAAATCCAACAGCACATTAAAAAAATTATACACCATGATCAAGTGGTATTTATTTCAGAGATGCAAGTATGGTTCAAAATATGCAAATCAATAAATGTGATACATTGTATCAAAGACTGAAGGACAAAAAACACGATCACCTCAATAGATGCAAGGAAAGCATTTGATAAAATTCAACATCTCTTTATGATAAAAACTCTCAACAAAATAGGTATAGAAGAAACATACCTTCAACACAATAAAGGCCATATATCACAAACCCACAAACCCAGTAGCGATTCTGACAATAATTGATGGGAAAAAGTTGAAAGCTTTTTCTCTAAGAACTGGAACAAGACAAGAATGCTTACTTTCACCACTCTTATTGCACATAGTATTTGAAATCCTTGCCAAACAAACCAGGAAACAGAAAAAAAAAGGCATCCAAATTAGAATGGAGGAAGTCAAGTTGTCTCTGTTTGCAGAAGACATTGTCTTATATACAGAAAGACCTAAAGATGCCACAAAAAACCCTTAAAATTGATAAGTGATTTCAGTAAAGTAGCAAGATTCAAAATTAACATGCAAAAATTATTAGTGTTCCTATAAACCAATAGCAAACTAGTTGAAAAAGAAATAAAAAAGGCAATACCATTTACAATAGCCACACACACACAAAATAACTAGAAATAGATTTAACAAAGGACTCTTACTTTTCAATAATCAATTTGGACATGAATGGGCTAAATGCATTACTGAAGAGACATAGAGTGGCAGACTGGATAAAAAAGCATGATCCAACAATCTTCTTCCTCCAAGAAACTCATCTCACTGCAAAGGACAACCACAGGCTCAAAGTTGAGGGCTGGGAAACAGCCTTTCAGGCAAATGGAAAACAGAAGAAAGCAGTAGTACCTATTCTGACATCAAACAAAGCAGACTTCAAGCTATCTAAAGTTTAAAAAGATATGCAAGGACACTACCTAATAATAAAAGGCTCAATCCACCAACAAGAAATATCCATCTTAATCATATATGCACCCAACATGGGAGCACCAGGTTTTATAAAACAACTACTAAGTAAACTAAGAGAGAACATTGTGTCTCACGCAATCATATATGGAGACCTAAATACACTACTAACAGCTCTAGATAGACCATTAAGGCAAAAAACTAACAAGGAGACTGGAACTTCAACTCAGTGCTTGACAAAATAGATTTAATAGTCATGTACAGAACACTCCCCTCAACATCTACAGAATATACATTCTACTCAGCAGCACATGGAACATACATGTTGATCACATTCTTGGACATAAATCAAGCATGAACAAACTTTTTTTTAAGATAATAAATCTGTACTTCATTTTATTTTATTTTATTTATTTTAAAATTTTTTTTAAGTTGCAGTACACGGTTCGGGATTAGGTAAATAAGTGGTCCTCATACAGGTAAAGTCTGAGCCTCCTATTTTGTCCCCACTTTGCCTGGTTTGAGATCAGCTACCCTTGTTGATGTTATGTGCCCCTCCACCCACCCAGCAGCATCCCACTACTGCCAAATCCTTTCTTATAGTATTGTGATAAATGTTCAGGGTCTGGCCTTAGGCAATCCTCCAGCCTCGGACTCCCAAAGTGCTGGGATTCCAGGTGTGAACCACTGTGCCCAGCCAAGTATTGTGATTTTTAAGTTAAAGGAGTTTGGACACCTCAAAATCCTTTTGGAAGGAAGCTGAGTGTTAATAAAAAAAATATTGTAGTTCCCTGAAGCAACTAAAATATATCTATAGTCAGTGTATTCTTGTTTTTGGTTTTTTTAGTTAGAGTCTCACTCTGTTGCCCAGGCTGGAGTACAGTGTGGCACGTTGCTCACAGCCACCACAGCCTCAACCTGCTGGGTTTAGGTGATTCTTCCACTTCAGCCTTCCAAGTAGCTGGAACTACAGGCATGTGCCACCATGTCCACCTAATATTTTTGATTTATTGTAGAGACAAAGTCTCACCATGTTGTCCAGGCTGGTCTTGAACCTACGGGCTCAGGCAATCCTCTTGCCTTCACCTCCCAAAGTGCTGGGATTACAGGCGTGAGCCACTGGGCCCGGCCTTATACTCAGTGTATTCTTTAGTGATTTTTATTTTTTATTTTTTTTGAGTTGAAGTCTTACTCTCATCCAGGCTGGAGTGCAATAGCATGCTCATGGCCATCACAGTCTTGACCTGCTGGGCTCAGGCGATCCTTTTACCTCAGCCTTCCAAGTAGCTGGAACTGCAGGCACGTGCCACCACACCTAGCTAATTTTTTTAATTTATTGTAGAGATAAGGTCTCACCAAGTTGCCCAGGCTGATCTTGAACTTGTGGGCTCAGGCAATTCTCTCACCTCTGCTTCCCAAAGTGCTGGGATTACAGGTGTGAGCCACTGCGCCCGGCTTATTATTATTATTTACTGTTTTAAAAATTTGAATTGGAGCCTCACTCTGTCTCCCAGGCTGGAGTGCAGTGGCATACCCATGGCCACCTCAGCTTCAACCTGCTGGGTTCAGGTGATCCTTCTGCTTCAGTCTTCCAAGTAGCTGGAACTACAGGCACGCACCACCACACCCAGCTAATTTTTTTATGTATTGTAGAGATGAGGTCTACATTAAAGTTGCCCAGGTTGGTCTCGAACCTGTGGGCTCGGGCAATCCTCTCCCTTCGGCCTCCCAAAGTGCTGGGATTATAGGCATGACCCACCACACCCGACCTTATTATTTTTAAAAATAGAACTGAAGTGCCTATTTCTAAATGCAGCTAAAGGAATGCTCATGAAAATTTATAGCTGGACATTTGGAAATTACTCTAACAACCTTTGGGGTCACTCATCCAGGGAGAGCAAGATTTTTCCAGGTTGCTGGCAGAGATTACCTACAGGTTAGAGAAGAAAACAATTTTGTCTTGTTTTTCCTCCCTTTCTTCTTTCCTTTTACTACAGCTTGAACTGATTTGTTGAATGCCTCATGATCGCTAGTTACATTTGCTCTTATCCTTTACCCCAAATTCCCATTCCCTTAGTGTAGATGTTTGCAGACTCACACATTTGAAGGTACATGCTTTTAAGGTAGCTTATTAGGGAAATTTCTGCAATATTGTATTTCAGGAATATTGTACTCCCCGTGGAGTGTCCAATGGAAGACTATGAGTGTTCCTCATCTATTTTTTAACATTTTTTCATCTATTTTAAATTTAGAGGATGCTTTGCTGAGAAAGCATTTCATATACTTTGCGACCCGTAGAACATACTCTGAGAAATGTACTGTACTGTGCGGCTGTACTGTGAAGTGCTGGTAATGAAAAGGGAGACTGTGGGTCATTGCTTTGCTAAGCTATGGTGCGGCCATGCGCTCTTTGAAGTATGACTGCTGCCGTGTTTCCTGGCTTTGGCCCCCTCCCCTATCTTGGGGAGGTGAATCTGCTCTTTCTCTTTCTCTCTCTAACTTACTTTCTAAATAAACTGTATTTTCCAATCTAAAAAAAAAATGTTCAGGGTCTGCTCATGAGTGAGAACACATTGTACTTACTTTGTTTCTGTGCTAGTTCACTGAGTATAATAGACTGGAAATCCATCTAAGTTGCTGCAAAGTCAATAATTTGTCCTTCTTTATGGCTGTGTAATATTCCATCATGTATATATACCACATTTTAAAATCCAGTCCGCTTTTGATGTGCAGCATGGTTGTTTCCATGTTTTTGCTCTTATAAATAACACTGCAATAAACATGCGTGTACCGGTATTTTTTTTATAGAATGATTTTGGTTCCTCTGGGTATATTCCCAGAAAGAGGATTGTGGAGTCATATGGAAAGCTGATTTTTAGATCTTTTAGGCATCACCACACTGTTTTCCACAGATGTTGTATTAGTTTACACTCTTGCCAACAGTGTAGAAGCGTTCCCTTTCCCCACATCCTCTCCAGCGTCTGTTGTTTTTTGAGTTACTAATGATGGCCATCCTGACTGATTCACTTTTTAATAGGGCTGTTTGTTTTTTCCCTTTAGACACATTTGAGTTTATTGTAGATCCTGGATGTTAGGCCCTTGTGATATATACAGTTGGCAAAAATTGTTTCCCATTCTGTGGGCTACCTCTCCGCTCTCTTGATGGCTTCTTTTGCTTTGCAGAAGCCTTTCAGTTTGGTTAGGTCCCACTTGACTTTCTTATTTCTTGTGGCATAGACATCTGGGGTTTGATCAGGAATTGGTTGCCAGTTCCAATTTTGTTTTGATTATTGTAACTTATAGTAAAGTTTAAAGTCTGGAAGTGTGATACCTCCTGTTTTGTTTCTTTTGCTAAGGATTGTTTTGCTATCTGTGGTCTTTTATGCTTCCATATGAATTTCTGTACTGTCGTTTCCAGGTCTGAGAGGAATGATGTTGGTAATTTAATAAGTATTACATTGAATCTGTAGATTGCCTTTTGTAGAATGGACATCATCACAATGTTGATTCTTCTAACCCATGAGCATGGGATGTTTTTCCATTTGTTTGAGTCTTTTTTGAGCGATGTTTTGTAGTTTTCATTGTAAAGGTCCTTCACTTCTCTAGTTAGGAAGATGCTGGGATATTTCATTTTTTTGTGTGGCTATTGCGAATGGGATTGTGCTTTTTATTTAGTTCTCTACCCATTTGCTGTTGGCGTATAAGAATGCTGCTCTCTTTGCACATTTATTTGGTACTCTGAGACTTTGCCAAAGTCCTTTATCAGTGCAAGGAGGTTTTCGACAGATTATCTTGGATTTTCAAGGTATAGAATTATACCGTCAACAAAGAGGGATAACTTAACTAACACATTTCAAAAGATCAAAATAATACCATGCATCTTCTCAGGTCACAGTGGAATAAAAATAAGTATTGCCACCAAAAAAATCCCCCCAAAGCACACAAAGATACGGACACTAAACAACATGTTGCTGAATGACTTCTGGGTCAACAAGGAAATTGAGACAGAAATAAAAAAGAACCCTAGAAACAAATGAAAACCAAGACACATCTTATCAGAATGTCTGGGGTGTCATGAAAGCAATGTTAAGAGGAAAAATCGTGGCATTGCACATATACATCAAGAAAACAGAAGGATCACAAGCTTAGAATTACACATAAGGGTGCTGGAAAGGCAAAGTCATCTAAATCCTAACTTCAGCAGAAGAATCCAGATCACCAAGATAAAATCACAATTGCAGGATATAGAAGAAAAAAATATCATAGAAAGGATCAACAAGACAAAAAAACTGGTTCTTTCAAAGGATAAATAAGATTGACAGACTCCTAGCCAGATTGACTAAAACAAAGAGAAAGTCCAAATAAACACAATGAGAAACATAAAAGGCAAAGTCATAACTGACTCTGAAGAAATTTAAAAGATGATCAGAAATTACTATGAATACCTGTATGCAAATAAACTAGAAGATCTAAAGGAAACGGAGGATTTTCTGTTATCACATAAACTCCAAAGGTTGAAACAAGAAGAAATTGAAACTATAACAGATCAATAGGAATCCAGGAAATTGACTCAGTTATAAGAAATTCCCCTGCCAAAAAGAGCCCCAGACCAGATGCTTCCCAGCTGAATTCCACAAGACAAACAAGAAGGACCTGATGCCAATCTTACTGAAAGTATTCCAGGCAATCAAGACTGCTGGAATTCTCTCCAACTCGTTTTATAAAGCTAACATCATACTGATACCCTGACAAAGGCCCAACAACAGCAAAAAAAGAATTTCAGGTCAATCTCCTTGATGAACATAGAAGCAAAAATTCTCAACAAGATTCTAGCAAATTGGATCCAACAACACATCTCAAGGATCATTCACACGACCAGGTGGGCTTCATTCCTGGGGTTCAGGCTAGTTCAACATTTGCAAGATCATAAAAGTAATTCAGCATATTAACAGATGTGAAACCAAGAACCACATGATTATCTCATTAGATGCAGAGAAAGCATTCTACAAAATCCAGCATCCCTTCTTGATAAAAACCCTTGATCACCTAGGTATAGATAGATATTCCTCAAAATAGTAAGAATCATCCATGATAAACCTACAACCAATATTTTGCTTAAAGGGCAGAAGTTAGAAGCACTCCCCCTAAAAACAGGAACAAGACAAGGATACCCACTCTCACCCTTCCTGTTCAACATAGTGCTGGAAGTTCCAGCCAGAGCAATCAGGCAAGAGAAGGAAAGCAGGGGTATCCAAATAGAGAAAGAGGAACTTAAGCTATCCCTCTTTGTGGATGATATGATTTTATACCTTGAAAACACCAAGGAATCTGTCAAAAACATTTCTCACACTGATAAACGACTTTGGTAAATTCTCAGGTCACAAAATCAGCGTACAAAAGACATTTGCATTTTTATACACCAGCAACAAGCAGGCAGAGAAACAAATAGAAAGCACAATACCATTTACAAAGCCACACACACACAGCAAAATGAAGTAACTTGGAATCCACCTCACCAGAGAAGTGAAAGACCTTTACAACAAGAACTACAAAATGCTGCTCGCCGCAGGTTCGAGACCCACCTGGGCAACTTGGTGAGACCTCATCTCTACAATAAATAAAAATTTAGCCAGGTGTGGTAGCGCATGCCTGTAGTTCCACCTACTTGGAGGGCTGAGGTGGAAGGATCCCCGGAGCCCAGCAGGTCGAGGCTGCGGTGGCTGGGAGCGGCCACTGCACTCCAGTCTGGGTGACAGAGTGAGACTCCAACTCTTAAAAAAAAAAAAAAAATGCTGCTCAAGGAAATCAAGGATGACACAAACAAATGAAAAAACATTCAATGCTTATGGATTAGAAGAATCAATATTGTCAAGGTGTTCATCCTACCCAAGGCAATCTACAGATTCAATGGAATACTTGTCCAATTACCAACATCATTTTTTTCAGACCTGGAAACAACAATACAGAAATTCATACGGAAACAGAAAAGAGCAGAAATAGCCAAAACAATCTTTAACAAAAGAAACAAAGTGGGAGGTAGCACATTTCCATGCTTTAAACTTTATTACAAGGCTATAGTAATCAAAACAGCCTGGTATTGGCCCAAGAATAGGTACATACACAAATGGAACAGGACAGAGATTCTGGAAGTGAAAATGTGGTCTCCTAACCAACTCATCTTTAACAAAGTCACCAATAACAATCACTGGGAAAAGGAGACCATATTTAGCAAATTGTGCTGGGAAAACTAGCTGACCATATGCAGAAGGATGAAACTGGACACCTACCTATCACCATATACAAAAATCACTCTAAATAGATAAAAAAACTAAATGTAAAACTTCAAGCTATAAAAATTCTCGAAGAAAACGTAAGAGACACCCTTATGCACATCAGAGTAGGCAATGAATTCTTGACCAAGTTCCCAAAAGTGAATGCTATAAAGCTATGATAAATAAGTGGAATCTCATCAAACTGAAAAACTTTTGCACAGCAAAAGAAACCATCAACAGAGTAAAGAGACAGTCCACAGAATGGGAAAAAAACATTTGCGAATTATTTATTTGACAAAGGCCTAACATCCAGGATCTATAAGGAACTCAAATGAACTGAAAGGAAAAAAAAAAACCATTAAAAAGTGAGCAAAGGACATGAACAGACATTTCTCAAAAGATGACATACAAGCAGCCAAAGACAATGAAAAAATAATCAGTCTCACTAATCATCAGAGAAATGCAAATCAAAACTAAGTAGGATACCACCTAACTCCAGTAAGGATGGCTACCATTAATAAGTCAAAAAACAACAGATGCTGGCATGGGTGTGGAGAAAAGGAAACGCTTCTACACTGTTGGTAGGAGTGCAAACTAGTTCAACCTTATAGAACGCAGTGTGGCAATTCCTAATATGTATTTTTAAAAAGAACTAAAAATTTACCTTCCATATGGTCCAGCAAGACACCTGCACACACGTTTGTTGCCACACTATTCACAATAGCAAAAACATGAAACCAACACTACTACCCATCAAAAGTGGACTGGATAAAGAAAATGTGGTACATATACATGATGGAGTATTATGCAGCCATAAAGAAGAACAAAATCATGGACTTCGCAGCAAATTGAATGGAGTTGGAGACCATCATACTACGTGAGCTATCACAGAATCAATGAACTGAATACTGCATGTTCTCACACAAAAGTGTGACTTGAATACTAGTCACATTAGCACAGCAGAGGTATTGGTAGTCACTTGGCACTGCTAGGGAAGGCAGGGAGGGAGGGAAGGAGAAAGGAAGAGAGGGAGGAGGGTAAGAGGCACGTGATGACACAAAGGGTACTTGTCTCGTTATGGGGGGAGTGAGGGCCAGTAAGAAGCCCAAACTACACCTGCATACAGCCTAGTTATATAGCTAATCCTCATTTGTGCCCTACATTCCTATAATAAAATGAAAAAATAAACACCGCCTCATGTGATTATGGAGACCAACAAGTCCCAAGATTTTCAGTCAGCATGCTGGACATCCCAGGGAGTTGATGGTGTAATTCCAGTCCAATGGCTGGAGAAAAAACTATGTCCCAGGTCAAAGACAGTTCCAGCACAAAGGCTGGAAAATTCCTCTTATTCATCCTTTTTGTTCTATACAAGCCTTCAACTGATTAGATGAAGCCCACCTCACTGCAGGGGGCCATCTGCATTAACCAACCTTTGGATTCAAATGTTAATTTCATCCAGAAACACACTCACAGACATATCCAGAATAATATTTGAACAATTATCTGGGCACCTCATGACCCACTCCAGTTGACACATAAAACTGACCATCAGAGTAGGGTAAGGAATTCTAGGAACTTATTGGAAATCATCTTTCTTCTGAATTTGAAGGTACTTCTGATACAAAGTCAGAAACTGTTCTGATTGTTTATCTTTTGTGACAATTGTCTTTTCACTCCCTGGAAGGGTACTGAACACATGCTCTCAACTCTGCCTATTTTAGTCAGAGTCATGGCTTTACTCTCTCCAGAGAATAAAACTCTTGCTGGGGTGGGCAGGGGTAGTTGTCAAATGTCATGGAATAAATGAAAGGATGTAGGGACTCTGTTCCTTATACATTTGTCACCTAGTCTTCTTTTTTTAGCAGAACCCCTTTTACTTCTGGTCTTAGAGGTACTTAGTACAGTGAGTTCCTCCATGCTATAAATCTAGGTGCTGCCAAGTAAGATGATTTGAATGTCTACTCCAAAACTCATGTTGAAATGTAATTGCCAATGGAACAGTGTTAAGAGGTGGGTTCATTAGGAGGTGGTTAGGCCATGCGGGCTATGCCTTCTTGAATGGATTAATGCCATTGTTGCAAGAGCGGCTTAGTTGTTTTAGTAATTTGGCCCCCTTTCTCCTTGTCTGACATACTTGTTTGCCCTTCTGTCTTCTGCCAGGGGATGATGCAGCATGAAGGCCTTTGCCAGGCATCAGCAACAAGCTCTGGGACTTTCCTGCCTCCAGAACTGTGAGCCAAGGAGACTTCTATTATTTATAAGTTATTCAGTCTCAGGTATTCTGTCACAGCATCAGAAAATGGAGAAAGATACCTAGCTTTCCAAGTTTCTGGCTTGGAATTCAGCTCTGTCCTATCTGCTAGGACAATTGCCAGTGGAAGGATTCCCAGCTTTTAAAATATGGTATTTCCCTTCTCCTCTTTAACTTTGTGAGTTTTTTTGGAAAGAAAAAAAGAAAGAGAGAGAGTAAGAGGGAGATTGAGAGAGAGAGAAAAAAAATCTTTACCATTGTTTTTGTGGGTTTTAGGAAGGACAAAAACTAGATATAGATGTATATATTTCGTCTTTTTTTTTTTTTGAGTTGGAGTCTCACTCTGTCACCCAGACTAGAGTGCAGTGGCACGTTCCCAGCCACCGCAGCCTCGACCTGCTGGGCTCTGGCAATCCTTCCACCTCAGCCTTCCAAGAAGCTGGAACTAAAGGTGCGAGCTACCATGCCCGGCTAATTTTTGATTTATCGTAGAGATGAGGTCTCGCCAAGTTGTCCAGGTGGGTCTCGAACCCACAGCCTCAGACAATCCACTCACCTCAACCTTCCAAAGCCCGGGATTACAGGCTGAGCCACCGAACCCAGCTATTTAGTCATTTTTTAATGCCTCAATCCTAATTCAATAAAATTTCTAATATCCTCTTTATTTTCTTATTTATTTTAGTCATTATTTATTGCTTTTTTTTCTTCTGCTAGAATATGTTTCACAGAGGTAAGGTTTTTTGTCTGTATTGCTCACAGATATATTCTAAGTATCAGAACATAGCTTAGCTCACAGTAGACACTCAGTGCATACTTACTAATTAATTTGTGGTCTATTTTTGTTTTCTTTTAATTATACAGCATATCAGTTCTTTTTTTTTTTAATTGGGGGTTTCACACTGTCACCCAGGATGGAGTGTAGAGACATGATCACAGTTCACTACAGCCTCAAACTGTTGAACTCAAGCAAGCCTCATGAATTAGCCTCCTAAGTAGTTGGGACTACAAGTGCATGCCACCATACCCAGCTGATTTTTAAATATTTTGTAGAGATGAGGTCTTGCTACATTGCCCGGTCTGGTCTTCAACTCCTGGCCTCAAACAATGCTTCCATCTTGACTTCCCAAAGCGCTGAGATTACAGGCATGAGTTATCATGCCTGGCCCATGTTAACTCCTAAATAAAAAATCTTATTTTATCTTTATCCAATATTTTTGAATTTCTGTTTTTGTAAACATCGTAAATGTTCATAATATATTTGTACAATAGAACATCTATATACTTTATAAATAAATACACAAACACAGCTTAGATTGTAGGAAGCATACATTTTAAATCTTGGAGACCACAGACCCCAGATATGTAGCCTCTGGCTGTAGCTGTACGCTTCCAAATGTTCAACAAATTTCTTTTTTATAGGAAGATTTTGATCATAGAAACATCTATGTTGAGCAGAGCAGAGGGGCAGAATTCAGGACTCTTGCCCCATTTAGAGGAGATCTGCCAGTTTCCTTCTTGTCTGCATCTTGAGCTGTCTTTGCCAGAGGTCACCCTCTGGTGAGCAGGCACTTGTGACTCTGTCCTCAACAAGATTTAGGAATACAATGGAATATTATGATCAACTGGAACTTGCTTCAAGATACTGTCATTAAGGAGAGAGGATACTGTCATTAAGGAACCCTAGGGCTATGGATGATGAGCAGGCCATTATTGGATCTGGGAGGTGAAAACTTAAGTATTACTCTTTATATTTTTCTATAGTTTTGAATTTTCCCTGGGCTGGAAGATGCCCTGAGATTCCGGTTTGGAGCCCTTCTCTTGCAACTCTTACCCAGCCTGCCATCCACCCTCCCCTACTGTCCCACTCAGAGACTCAGTCTCTGGCAGGAAGTTCAAGAACAAGTGGAAGAGAAAGACCCACAACACACACCATCACCTCAGCTCTTATGATTGGCCTCAATGCCATCAGGCACACAGGAGTGGGGCACACACCTCTGAACATATTGATTCAATTATGCTTGTTACAGAAGCTGTGCCTTATGTTAGCTCTTCATATCTTATTATGTTTGTGTACCTTCCAGTCATCTCCACACATTACTGTAAGGGATAGTACATGGAAGAAGGAGACTAAGATATAAACCAATGAGATTAGGTAAAAATTCTGTAGCTCTTCATTTGAATTGTATGTATGTATGAATTTACATGTTAGATCTAAATCTAAATATACATTCATATACATATACATTCATATATTCATGTATATATATATGTATATATATATATATATATATATATTTTTTTTTTAGTTGGAGTCTCACTCTGTCGCCCTGGCTGGAGTGCAGTGGCACACTCATGGCCACCCCAGCATCAACTTGCTGGGCTCTGGCAATCCTGCCTCAGCCTTCCAAGTAGCCAGAACTATAGGTGCATGCTACCATGCCCAGCTAATTTTTTATTTTGCCCTGGCTGGACTCGAACCCATGGACTCGGGCAATCCACTTATCTTGGCCTCCCAAAGTGCTGGGATCACAGGCTGAGCCACCAAGCCCAGCCACATATAATTCACACACACACACACACACACACACACACACACACACACACACACACACGTATATATTCCTAACTCTTTCTGCTAGAAACCATGACAAACTCAATAGTCCCCTAGGACACAGATTATGACTTCTAAGTGCCATTTTCCCACTAAAGAAAACAAGAGCTTCTTAGAGAAAACACTGAATGTTGAATCTGTCATATCTTCTTGACATACCAGGAAGCAGGGAAGTAATCAGGGATAGGAGGGTCATTCAAAAGGTCTCAGGAGCCATGAGCTCATAACTCCACTAAAATGAAAAACTCTTAAGTATTTAGAGCTAATCACCAGTTTATGGGAAATACAGAGACAAGACACCACAAAACTGCATTCAACAATCAGTCTGTGCTCAGCTTTACAGTTTACCATCATGGGAGAGTATTCCTTCCCAAAAAAATCTGAATTAAAATGTGGCTGGTTGTGAGAGGAAGAAAGGGAGAAAAAAAGAGGGAGAGGGAGAAGCAGGAAAGAGAAAAAAGAAAAAGATAGCTTAAAAGAGACTCACTGCATGTTCACATTTGTAAGTGAAAGCTAAATAATGTATACACATAGACACAGAGAGTAGAATAATAGACATCGGAGACTCCAAAAGGTGGGAAGGTGGGAGGGGGTTGAGGAGTGAGAATTTGCCTACTGGGAACCATGGGCACTACTTGGGTGATGGGTCCACTAAGAGCACAGACTTCACCACTACAGGATGTGCCTATGTAACAAAACTGTCATAGTACTCCCTAAATCTATAAAAATAAATTAAGTAATAATAAGAGACTAATCATAATGCATGGTCTTATTTAGATCTTGGTACAATTAAACAGAGTAAAATAACTAAAGCCTTTAAAAGACATTCTGTATAAAAAATAAATAAAAATAAAAGACATTATGGAAATATAAATGCTGGAAAATTGATAACATCAAGGTATTATTGTTGAATTTTGGGTAGGATAATGGTGAATTTTGGGTAGGATAATGGTGATTTATCTATCTTTTTACAAGAGTGCTAATCATTTTTAGATAAAATGAAAAAGATGGAATGCTATGATCATCTGGAACTTGCTTCAAAATACTGTCATTCAGGAGAGGGGAAGCAATCCATAGGGTTATGGATGATGAGCAGGTTATCATTGGACCTGGGAGGTGAATACCTAAGTATTACTCTTTCCACTTTTCTATAGGTTTGAATTTTCCCACAAAATAAAAGAGAAAGACTTCTCCAAGACTTAGCTCAGGTATTGCAGCCTTTAATTCTGTTTTCACATGGGTATGGTTCTCTTTGTGCATTTGCTATGTCACCTCTCTCTGCAGACTGGCTTTCTCTCCCTTTCTAGGCACAGGGCCACATTAATCCTGGATCTGCATGGTCTCTCAGTTCAAGAGACCTGTGCCTATATCCAATTCCATGGAGAGAAAATGTGATTAGCCCAGTTTGGGTCAAGTCTCCAACTATCTGTGGCCAAGGGAAAGAGAGAATGACTGTCCTTTCGTTGCCTCAGGTAGAACTTTCTAGCAAGTGTGCCATAGCCTCCAGATGTGTCAAGCTGAGTCCCCCTGGGGTGACCTAAGCCCCCAGGTGAGTTGCCTTCAGCCATGAGTAGACTCATCCGCTTACCCCAGGGTGCCATACACTACCATTATTTTCCATGTGCTTCTTAGCAAGACAAAGATTGGGAAGTACTGAACTAGGGATGTGGGCAGGGTATGAGTTGTAGGTAGATTTTAGAGATTCATCTATATGATAAAACATACTTCAAGATTATTACCATGGGAAATAGGGGAGCTGGAATCTACATAAGGTCAGGTCCAAAGCTTCTGATGCTAATACAGCACTAAATTACCTCACTCAACTATTCCACATGATTTCTGTTAGGTGTTGTGTTGGTGGATTCTGAAAATGAGCATGTGTTTCTTGAGCTCTGGAGTTTGCGAGGTGCCACTGCATGGTTCCCCAGGAAGTAGACCCCGAGGCAGAAAATAGGGTATGGGGGTTTATTAAGGAGTGCTCTTGGGATCAACACTTCTAGAGGGATGGGAAGGGAGGGGAAGGAAGCAGGACTGAGCAGAGAGTAGCTGGGCAGTCTCAGCAAAGCCCCGTCAACACCACTGGGAAAACTTGGCACTAGGATGGGCCTTCAGAATGGTCCAGGGGAGGGGGGTAAGAATGACATTTATATCCCTTCATCAGTCAGTCATTGGATATGGGCTGCCCCAAGAGGGGGGCATACTCTTGGATGAGTCAGCTTACTTCAGCTAAGAGCCCTCCTTAGCTAATTCCCTCAGTGACAGCTGAGAGTGTCTGCCAGCGACTTCCAGCTGCTGTAGGACATGTCGCTCAGTCCTGTCAAAGGATCTGGGTCGAGAACCAGGCTCAATTTTCTAAGTCAAAACTAGTCAAATGAAGTATGTTGAATAGACAGTTTGCTTTTTTAGGATGTCTTATTTTAAAGTCAGTTCTTGGTTTTTACAAGGTGGAGTTTATAGGAGTTTATGCCATTTTCTCTGTTGTGAGCTAAGAGGGTGCAGATGAGTTCTGTGCTCACAGAGAAAAGGCAAATTCACATCAGAGTGGGAGAGATCATGGGCTTGACATGGTTAGATAGCAGCATGTCCCTGAGCTCCTGCTGCATGAGAGACTGTTTAAGGGGCCACACAAGGCTGGGTGCGATGGCTCACCCCTATAATCCCAGCACTTTAGAAGGTTGAGGTGGGAGGATTGCTTGAGGCCATGATTCCAGACCAGTTGGGCAATGTAATAGGATCCCATCTCTACAAAAAAATAAATATAAAACATATTGTCTGGGCATGGTGGTTTGCATCTATTGTCCCAGCTACTCGGGAAGCTGAGACAGTAAGGTCACTTGATGATAGGAGTTCTAGACCAGCCTGGGCAATATAATGAGATTCTGTCTCTGCAAAAAAATAAAAATTAAAAAAATTAACCGAGTATTGCGGTGTATGTCTATAGTCTCACCTACTAAGAAGGCTAAGGCGAAGGATCTCTTGAGTCCAGGAGTTCAAGGCTGCAGTGAGCTGTGATTACACCACTGCATTCCAGTCTGGGCAACAAGGTGAGACTCACATGTGCAGGGGTCACCACACAGGCAGTGATTCAATGGCTTCATTTTTGCCCATTATGGGCAGGAGAGTGCCCTGGAGCTAAAGAGAGTGGCTAAAGAGAGAAGCCTGGGGTGCCCCAGAAAGGAAGGCAGGGGCATATGTTTTCATTTAAAAATTTTGACTCTCAGGAAAAAACAATCATCCAGTTGCCTAAGAACTAAAAGTTCTCTCATCACAATTTGCTTGTGTCTCTGCCGGCTGAGATTCTCACAATTTTACTCTGGACCTCTTCTCAGCTGCACAGTGAATTGCCTTTTGAGCTTCCCAGTGGCCTCAGTCAGCCACCCTGCTCCACCACGGCTCCCACCTCCTGCTGGTCCCGTTTCCCCACAGGGACTCCAGGGTCCCTCAGAATGCTGTGGTGCCTTGCTCTGCTCTCCCCACGCTGGTCCATCCCTTCACTCTCTAGACTTCAGGGCCAGACTATGTACTTACACGAGACTTCCTCAGGACAGAAAAACCAGGCTTAAAACTGGATACCAGTTATGACCCCCTCGGCTAGGATTCTCCACACAAGTATTCTAGGATCTGGCTTACTAGCTCTCAAAGGAAATGCCCTACATGGATTCCACCTGGTCCTAAAGACTCCGGGTACCAGGGAAAGAAAAAAAAGCCAACTTCACTCTCATCCCCAGTCTGTGCCTTGCCTCCCAGAAAAATACTTGAAGACGGGCCATTTCGTCTAGAATGAACACAATTTTTTTATACTACTATGTCATGAAGTTTTGTCCCACTGTCTTCAGTGCCTCCTTTCAAGAGTAAAATCTTTTTTGTAACACAAAGGTACACAAAGCTGTTATTTCCCAAAACAGAGGAGCATGTATTCATAAAGGTGAATTCAGACTTGAACAGCCGAGAAACACAGAAACCAGCCCTTGTGTTTTCAGCAGCAGTCCCCTCTGGTCCTCTAAGTCACACTCCTACCAGATTTTAGGTTTCAACATTTTAGTTGGGTCCAATCATAGAAAAAGCGCTCCATTCACGAGGGTTTCTACTTTCTGGTAATCACTCTTCACATGTGTTTTCTTTGTGGAAGACTCGTTTCTGAGATTTGTGCGTGAAAGCAGTCATGAGGCACAAAACTACAGAGACATCAGTCCCAGAAACTTTGCTGTGCAAAGCGTCTCCGAAATAGCAGGTTCCTCACAGCAGCCTTCACGTCCTTGTTCCTCAGGCTGTAGATGATGGGGTTAAGCATGGGGGTCACCACCCCATAGAAGAGGGAGATGAGCTTGACTGCAAAGTCCTGCTTGTCTGCCCCCAGCGTGTCCTTAGACTTGGGCTTCCCATACATGAAGAGGATGGTCCCTAGAAGACGACCACGACTGTGAGGTGGGCAGAGCAGGTGGAGAAGGCCTTTTTCCTCCCCTCAGCCGAGGGGATCCTCAGGATGGTGGCAGTGAGGAAGACATAGGAGAAACAGATAATAGAACTGGGACCCCCAGGAAGAACACATTGGTCACTCCCATAGTTATCACGTTGATGGAGATGCTGGCACAGGCCAACTTCAGGACAGCCAGAAGCTCACAGGTGAAATGGTTAATGACATTGTCTTCACAGAAGGGCAACCTCTCGTAAATGATGTTTGAACCATGGAGACAATACTACCCGCTACCCAGGAGCCGCCAGTCATGGGCACATAGGCAGCCTTGCTCATGACCACGGGGTACCTAAGGGGGTTGCAGATGGCCATGTAGCGGTCAAACGCCATCATACTCAGGGGCACGCACTCTGTGGTTCCCATGGCAAAGGAGAGGAACATCTGTACTACACAGGCTGAGAAGGAGATGGTTTTTCTGGGGGTCAGGAAGCTATCAGCGGGACTGAGGAGGTTGTGTAGCAGATGTCCAGGAAGGAGAGGTTTCCCAGGAAGATGTACATGGGCATGTGCAGGCGAGAGGCAAGGAGGGTCACCAGGATGAGGACCCCATTGCCCAGCAGGATCACCAGGTACATCAGCAGGATGAGCACGAAGAACATTTTCTCCAGCTTTGGGTGGGCAGAGAGGCCCAGAAGAACAAACTCTGTCACAGCGGCTGTCTGGTTGCCACCTTCCATGGTGTATCTCCTCTGTCAACCGGGGAAAATACTCAGAGGTCCAACTCAACATTCTTTGTCATGCATAGGAGGCCCAAGGCATCTGGTCCAGAGTTCCAGTCTGGCTAAGTGATTAGAAACAATTTTGAGAGCTCATGATATTTATTTCTTTCCAAGAAAAAGGAACAACAAAACTTAAAAAATATTTTGGGACCACAGGACACCAGATTTACAAGGTTTTAAATGTTGACTCTGATAATTCAGTGCATTTGATCAGTAACACAGACACATAACGCATTCATTTTAGTGATGCTATATCTTGTATGGCAATTCATATCATTAAACTTTGATTAGTAATTGACTTTACATTTGCTCCATGTTCCTCCCCTCCACTTTGTGCTAGTGACTAGACATGATTAGTTGTGTGAATTCTCACCATATAGCTGTTTCTTCTCTTCAGAACCTTCTCATAGAAAACATACGCCTATTGTTCCCAAGATCTTCTTTCTCATGGGTAATACCAGCCACAGGCTTTCTATCCATCCATCCACCCGTCCATCCAATTCTTGAACCATCCATCCATCAAAATACTCATCGATCAACCAATATGTAGGTATGATAATTTTTGTGAGGAGTAGGTGGGCCCCAGGATTCGGGCTTAAACAGACTCACAGCCTGGAAGGAGGGGGAAGCAGAAGGGTTCAGTAGAGGCTAGACCATCCAAAAAAGGACACTCTGAGTATTGATGGGAACAGAGGTCATAGAATGCTCCCCTGATGACATAGAATCCAGCTGGGTTTTTAAGGACTTGGAGAGATGCAAGGGAAAGGGGAGAGTTTTCTAAGACAACTTCATGCTCTGGAAATCCCGTCATGTCCCGAATAGTTTGAAACTGATGTTTCAATGCAGATAAATGGAGGACTGGCCCCAGAAGCCCACAGTGGCTCACAACTTCTGGAAATCTGGTTCTCTTAGGTAGCTAAATGAGTGCTTTTTTTTTTTTTTTATCATTCTACTGGGTCTCCTTCCCTCTGGGTGAGAATGCACACAGGAGTCAGTAGACATAAGAATTCTTCAAACCTCAGTATTTGTGACACTGCTGAAATGTTTCGTTTCAACCCGAGTCCCCTTGAGAAAGCAGTCACAAGTTAACAGTGTTACTATGCTAATAAAAAGTTAAGTACTACTCTTATAAGAACCCTCAATTACCTTATCAGGAACCTACGGAGAAAAGGTCCCTATAGCACAGGAACACAGTGTCACCCAGACTTAGACCCTAATACTGATTATCCTCCCCAGCTAATCTAGTTCAATTCCCACTTCTACTCTAGATCCTCTGTGACACTGATGCATGACTTTTCTGTTTCAG
Source organism: Carlito syrichta (assembly GCF_000164805.1). Lineage (NCBI taxonomy): Eukaryota > Metazoa > Chordata > Mammalia > Primates > Tarsiidae > Carlito > Carlito syrichta. The sequence continues at coordinate 76,666 of NW_007250689.1, forward strand.
CCTGATCTCTTCTACTGATGAAGTATTCACTACATTCCTAAACAGTTTATTGCATATTTACAGAGCTCTGGAGTATCAGAAAACTCTTATACTGGACTAAGCCAGCAGCTTTCTGAGTTTCTTTTAACCACATGATGGTGATTCAGCCTCCTTCTGGAGATGCCTGAGTTTGTGGAAAGTCAACAGAAGAGGCTTTGAAACTGTGGGACCATCTTATTTCTGGAGGAGTCTCTAAAGTTAGGTGAGTCCATGATCTAAGACTGAAAAATTTCATAGATTTTTTTGCCATGTTTTTTTTTTTTTTTTTTTTGTTGGAGTCTCACTCTGTCACCCAGGCTAGAGGTAGTGGTACTCTCACAGCTACCACAGCCTCGACCTTCTGGGCTCAGGCAATCCTTCCACCTCAGCCTTCCAAGTAGCTGGAACTACTGCGCCACCACACCTGGCTAATATTTTTTATTTATTGTAGAGACAAGGCGTCGCCAAGTTTCCCAGGCTGATCTCAAATTTCTGAGTTTAAGCAATCCTCTAACCTCTACCTTCCAAAGTGCAGGGATTACAGGCATGAGCCACCATGCCCAGCTGGCATATGGATTTCTCTGACCCAAGAAGAAGGCATTCTGCCCATCCTTCAATATTTGTGATACTGCTGAAATGCTTCATTTCAACCCGAGTCCCCTTGAAAAAGCAGTCAGAAGTTAGTAATGTTGCTATGCTAATAAAAGGTTAAGTATTACTCTTATAAAAACCTTCACTTACCTGATCAGGAACCTACTGAGGAAAGGTCCCATAGCATCGGAACACCATGTAGACCAGAAATAGCAACACTAGCTTGAAAGACTCCAGTTGAGATGATTTCCAGAAAAGAGTGAAAACAAGTTCTTCCCACTGTGTCTTGGTTCTGCGTTTTAGACAAATTTTCAGTTGAACAACCAGCACCTGTAAAAGGCAATTTGAAATCAGTGCTGCAATTGGGACTACTGTGCTCCCTAAAGTGATTAAAAGTTTAGAAAGAGAACTGTACAAAGTTAGAAAACTTCTTATACTCCTGGGACAATGTCCCAAGATGCAATTATACTGAAAGCACTACAGGAAAACTTCTTTTGCTCCTTCCTTGGTTCCTGTTGAATACGACCCCTGAAGGTCATCAGGAGAAGCATTTGTTTGTCCTGCTTGAATTTCTGCAAACTTCAAAAATGCTAAAAATTCTTGAAAAGAAGCAAGGAGCTAAAAATTATTTAGGAATACCCTCTACCACTGACAGTATAGAAACCGCTGAGGGCACATGATTCTAAATCAAGTACTCAAGGGCATGGCTATGGACACTTGGGGAAAACTTTCACACAGAGCCCTGGGGAGACTTCAAGGAGGAGGAAACTTGTGGTCAGTTCTTGAACAATGGGAGATAATTACACATGTAGAGATAGACGAGGGGTTGAAAGAAGGGGAAGATGAACTTGGGGACAGAGCTTGAGCTTGTTTATTTCTTCCATAGCCTCAACAAGTCATTTGTTTGAAAAGCATCATGGAGCTGGAGGTATATAGCACAGAGTCCAAGGAAGACACTCTATGTTGGTGTACTTTGGAGTACGATAGGCAGTGATTCTCGCTTTCCAGTATTCATGGTCTTGTGTAATCTGCTCTCCTCAAGTAACTTGCTGCTAACTAAAAGAATACACTCTCTTGCTTGCTCTGGCAAAGTAAAATGCCAGATTGGAGAGACAAGGGACATGGGACTGAGGGAGTTTTCTGTCCAACAGACAGTAAAGGCCTGAGGTCCTCAATACAACAACTCTCAAGGCACCAAATCTTGCCAAGCACATAAGTGAGCTTGAAAGTAAATGCTTGCCAACATTTAGATAAGATCCCAGCCCTAGTCAATATCTTAATTGTAGCCTTGCACAAAGCTCTGAAGCAGAGGATCCAGCTAATCTATAATCAGACCTTGACCCACAGAAACTATGAGACAATACATGTGTATGGTTTTAAGCTACTAAGTTTTGGAGTCCTTTATTATGCAACTATAAACAACTAAATACATAGAATATGGGTATAACCTGTGAGGAAGAAGCCAGGGAAGAAAGAGGTGACATGGTCATAAAAAATAGTAGCATGAAAAGAAGGCCTATACTTCCTCAAAGTCTTCCCTATTTAGACGAGATTAGTGGTCAGGAAGCTTTTACTCATTCTGGACTAAAGCCTGCCTATCTCCTTGCAACTCTGTCTTGGGCCACACAGGACATGATCACTCCCTCCTTTGTGTATCAGACCATCAGAGATAGAAAGATAATACATCATTGTAGATATGCTCAGCTATACTGAAGATTTGATCCTAAGCTAAGCACAACACTCTTTCTACTGCCTTCTCTGAACACTATATTCCTGTTAATGTGTCAGAGATCCCTTGACTCACCTGGCAAAGGACCAT
>NW_007250689.1:79113-90595 GCF_000164805.1 Carlito syrichta
GGGAGAACTTCCACATAGACCCTTGGGGAGACTTTAAGAAGAAGACAGTTTATGGCTAGGTCTTGAACAATTGGGGGAAATTACACATGTAGAGACAAACAAGGGGTGAAAGGACGTAAAGGACGATCTTGGAGATCTTGGAGACAGAACTTATCCTTGTTTATTTCTTTTACAGCCTCAACAAGTCATTTGTTTGAAAAGCAACACAGAACAGGAAGGTATAACACAGAGTTTAGGGAAGACATTCTATGTTGGTGTACTTTGGAGTATGATAGGCAGCATCTAAGATGGCACCAATGATTCTTGCTTTCCAGTATTAATGCCCTTGTACAAACTGCTCCCCTCAAGTAACTTGCTTCTAATTAAAAGAAGACACTCTCTTGCTTGTTTTGGCAAAGTAAAATGCCAGATTGGAGAGACAATGGGACACGGGACTGAGGGATTTGCCAACCACATGAGTGAGCTTGAAAGTAAGTGCTTCCCCAGTTGAACATTTAGATAAGATCCCAGCCCTAGTCAACATCCTAATTGTAGGCTTGCACAAAGCTCTGAAGCAGAGGATCCATCTAATCTATAATCAGACCTTGACCCACAGAAACTATGAGACAATACATGTGTATGGTTTTAAGCTACTAAGTTTTGGAGTCCTTTATTATGCAACTATAAACAACTAAATACATAGAATATGGGTATAACCTGTGAGGAAGAAGCCAGGGAAGAAAGAGGTGACATGGTCATAAAAAATAGTAGCATGAAAAGAAGGCCTATACTTCCTCAAAGTCTTCCCTATTTAGACGAGATTAGTGGTCAGGAAGCTTTTACTCATTCTGGACTAAAGCCTGCCTATCTCCTTGCAACTCTGTCTTGGGCCACACAGGACATGATCACTCCCTCCTTTGTGTATCAGACCATCAGAGATAGAAAGATAATACATCATTGTAGATATGCTCAGCTATACTGAAGATTTGATCCTAAGCTAAGCACAACACTCTTTCTACTGCCTTCTCTGAACACTATATTCCTGTTAATGTGTCAGAGATCCCCTTGACTCACCTGGCAAAGGACCATCTCCTTCAGGAAACTTCCCATGGCAACTCCTGCCCTCAGAGCTCTCTTACCTTTGAACTGTACAAGTCTCATTCTCTGGGATTCCCAGTTTTATTCCGAATTATGGAAACTAATCTGTCTCATTGATTTTCTCTCTGTGCCCATGTTTAGCTCTATTCATACATCAATGTGCAGTGTGTGTGTGTGTGTGTGTGTGTGTGTGTGTGTGTGTGTGTGTGTGTGTGTGTTCATACAGGTAGTGTTATAACTGCTTTTCTCTTCAATGTCAAGGTACTGGGAGTATTCATTTCCAAGATTAAATGCCAATAGACTTCCTGATGAATTAGGAACTTGAATCTTGATGTTCAAATTCCTCTTAGTTTGTGTAACTGATGTTCCAGAATTCACTCACATTCTATTATTTTCATTCTTGAGGGAAACTCAGTGGTGATTTTATGTATTAATGGTTCTTTCAATGATGTTTCTCATTTTTTCCATAGAAGAGTTAGTCTTTCTGATTGTAGTGACAAGAAGCAGGAAGCAAAATGAATAGTGAGCTCTGTTTCATGGGCCCACTCTGTCTCTTATTCTTGAATTGAAAACACTTGCCGTAGTGGTTAGCTTCTTCCTCATTTCCTTTTTTTCATTCTGTGGCTACTCACAGGAGTGCCTAGAATCATACCCTAGAGTCCACAGTAAATTACAACATCTTAGGTGATCCCTGAAAAATAGTGGAGATTCAAAAAACATCCTCATGTTCTCTTTGTCTCTGCTTAGGAGCCTCAGTGATGGAGATCACGCACTTTGCAAGCTTCCCGAGTTGATAAAAACTTATTCTAATTAGGATATGTCAGATATTGACTGATCAGCTAAACTTATGCTTATCTTCTATAGAAAGAAATTTTGTATACTTATTTTTTTTTGCCCGCAATCTTGGAAGATTGAACCAGCTCTGAAATTCACCCAATGTTGTTATATAATTTATCATGTTGTCCCTGTTGTATTTTCTTCCAGTATGCTCTTAAAGTCTCTCTCTGTGGAGATTAGCTATAAACTCTAGTCCTTTCCTGATGGGACTCCAGAGGATTTGGTCATGAATGTTTACAGTACGGAATACTTCTTTAGCCTGGTGGATGGCCTAATGCCTGTGTCCAGCCCATGACCAAGTGTTCCTCTCTCAGGAAACTTGTTTATACTAGCAGATCCCCTTGTGGCTCTGGTCTGATTTTGTATCCAGTTTATTCCTATCAAGATAGTCTTTCTCTAGGAGAGCCCTGACTTGGAAAGAAGTTAGGTTCAGGTGTGTTGGTCAGGCGAGACACAGAAGTGGCAACTCAACGAAACACATGAAGTAACAAAAGCAGTGTTTTACTTACAGATCCCAGAGAGGAGAGAGAGGAAGGCCTCACCAGGTCACAGGAAGAGAGGTAGCCATCTGAAACATACACACTCAACCAACAGATGGAAAGCAAGAAGGAGAGATTGAGAGGCTTATGGACCAAACTCTTATTAGGATCCAGGTCATTTCCAAGTGGGTTTCCTATGAAGAGTTTTAACTGATGGGTTTAGAGAAAATAGACCACAAGTTCTGCGGAATCATGCATGACTGAGACGTGGTCACTATAGCATATCTGTACAGTCCATGTGGGGTGTGAAGATCAGTGGGGTAAGTCAAGTAGATTGTATCTAGTTGTTCCATAGGGAGGTGGTCACCACCAGGCAGTTGTATAGGGCAGATGTCTGAAATGATCACATTAAGGAACTGAGAGGAGGCAGAGAATTGGAAACTGTGTCAAGAGAGACTAAGCTCTGCTTCTGGTATGAGAAAGTCAAGCCTATATTCAAAATGAATGATGAGACAACATGAAGTTATAAGAATTCACTAGAGTCCCTTTTGATTCCTAAGTAGTATTTCATTGTATGAACATCCCAGTTTGCTTATGGACATCCGGGCTGTTTTCAGTTGTGACTCATAAATAAAACTACTATAAAACATTCTTATACAAGTCTTTTTATTATAGACATGTATTTCAATTTCTCTTAGTTAAATACTTGAGAAGGAGATCCCTGAATCATACCATATATATATAATAGATTAAAAATTTGAAAAAATAATTTACAGAGAAAGGATATGAATGGCCACTAGACATATGAAAAAGTGCTTGATAACATTAGTTATCAGAAAAAAGCAAATTAAAGCCACAAAATACCACTGCACATCAACCAGAATCACTAAAATTTAAAAGACTGAAAACACTGAATGTTGACATGAATGTGGTATACACACACACACATACTTAGTTTTGTGTATGGATCTATTGCCAATATGTTTGTGCCATTTTACATTACTGCCAATGATGTATGAGCATTCGGGGTGTACCACATTCTCGCCAACATTCAGCGTTTTCAGTCTTTTAAATTTTAGTGATTCTGGTTGATGTGCAGTGGTATTTTGTGGTTTTAATTTGCATTTTTCTGATAACTAATGATATCAAGCACTTTTTCATATGTCTAGTGGCCATTCATATACCTTTCTCTGTAAATTATTTGTTCAAGTTTTTATCTATTTTATCATTTAAAAAAAATTGAGATGTGGGAGTTCCTTATATATTTTGGGTTCAATCCTTTGTCAGATATGTGTACGGTGAATATTCTCGCAGTTCATGCTTGCATATTCATTTTCTTAATAGTGTCTTCAGCTAAATAGATGTTTTTAATTTTGATAAACTATCAATGTTCTTCTTTTTTGGTTATTACTTTCCATATCCTCCCTAAGAAATGTTTGCTTACGCCCATTCACAAATATAATTTTTCTATGTTTTATTATAAAAACTTTATAGTTTTGACTTTTGTTTAGTCTATGTCCCATAGTGAATTAATTTTTGTGTATGATGTTGGTTAGAAACTGAAGTTTATTTTTCCCACATGGATATCCAGATGTCCTAGCACCATTTATTGAAAATAGTTTCCCTTCCTCCCTTATATTGCTTTGGTGTTTTTATCAAAAAAAATCAAATGACTATGTAAATGTGAATCAAATTATCTATTCAATTCTTTTGATCTATTAGCATTTTTTTTTTGCCAGTCATATAAGTTTCATTCTTGCAACTTTATATTGTCTTGAAGTCAGGTACAACTTTCCTCTTCTTTTCTAGGATTGCTTGTATTTCCTTTGTATTTCTATATAAGTTTTAGAATCAGATTTTTATTATCTACAAAAAAAAATCCTGCTGAGTTTATGATAATTGCATTGAATCTATAGATTAAGTAGAGGGAGTTCAGCAGTTTGACGATGATATGTCTATATTGAGTCTTTTAATCCATGAACATGGTATATATATTATTTATTTAGGTCTAAATATATGTAGATTTCAGTGTTGAGGTCTTGCACATATTTAATTTATGTCGAAGGATTTTATTTTTTTACTTTATTATAATGGTATTTTATTTCTTTTTAAAAAATCTTAATTCTTAAATGAAATACAGGAAATGAAAGCCCACTAATTAAATGTATGACTTAGTGAATTATCATTGGGCAAATATTATTAGGTCAAGAAACATAAGACATAAAACTGTGCTACTACAGAAGCCCCCTCTGTGTTCCATTCTAGTTACAACCCCCTCCTTCCTACCAAAATTGATTATTATACGGCCTTCATAGTAACCTCTTCCTTGAATTTTAATTTTTATATTCTTATCCTTCAAATGAAAATCCCTACACATGATAGTCTAGTCTTTCTTTTTTTAAAATCTTTTTTATTTTAAATATGTGGGATACAATTCAGGGTTAAGTATACAAATGTTCATTATTCTGGTACTCTTGTTGATGAGGTGTGCCTCCCACCTCCCCTGGCAGTTTCCCACTACTGCCATTTCCTTTCTTATAGTATTACAATAGTTATTGAAGGTCCACTTATGAGTGAGAACATGTGATACTCAGTTCTTTGTTTCTGTGATAGATCATTCAGTATTATAGCCTCTAAGTTCATCCTAGTTTCTGTGAAGTTCATAATTTTGTCCTTCTTTATGGCTGTGTAATATTCCATCATGTATATGCACCACATTTTTAAAATCCAGTCCTCCTTCGATGGGCAGCACAGTTGGATCCTTGTTTTTGCTATTGTGAATCATGCTGCAATAAAGATGTGTGTGCCGGTATCTTTTTCACAGAGTGATTCGAGTTCCTCTGGGTATATTCTCAGTAGGGGGATTGCAGGGTCATGTGGGAGTTCAATTTTTAGATCTTTTAGGAATCGCCACACTGTTTTTCATAGTATCTAGTCTTTCTCATCTTACATTACAACTTTTATTTTCTGGAATAAATTCTACTTAGTGATCATACACACACACACACACACACACACACACACACACACACACAGAGAGAGAGAGAGAGAGAGAGAGAGAGAGAATTTAATTATGTAAACTTAAATTTTGCTGAATTCAATTTATTGATATTTTGTGAAATTTAGAAAGTGTCCCCTCTTCCTATTCTCACTTCTATTTTTGTCCAGGATTTGTATATTTTTTTTAGTTGTTTGACATAATCTGCCAAAAAAAGTCATCTAGACCTGAAGTTTTCTTTGTGGCTTTGTTTTTGATAATAAATTTAACTTCTTTAACAGATATAGGGCTTGTGTTTCAAATTTTGTTTCATTTTTTGTCAGTTTTTGTAAATTGTCTCTTTTGTGTATTCTGTCTAAATTGTCAAATGTATCATCCTAAAGTAATTAATAATATTCTTTTATGATCATTTTGATGCCTGAAAGATCTGTAGTGTTTCTTTTCTTTCATTTCTGATCTTCATAATTTATGTTATTCCCCACCCCCCACCCTGATCAATCTTACTAAGAGTTTATCAACTTTGTTGATTTTTTGGTGCCTAAGACAAGGAAGTGAGAGGATATAGAAAATAACTGCTAATAGACATAAGATTTCTTTTTGAGGAGATGAAAATGTTCTAAAATTCGATCATGGTTATAGTTGCACAACTGTGCGAATATACTAAAAACAATTAAATTGCACGCTTTACATGGGTGAATTTTTTTGCTGTGTGAATTGCAATAAAATGTTTTTTAAACATTGCTAATATCTCTTGTTGGTGAAGGTAGAAGTCTCTGTTGTTTGAAGCATATTGCTTTTTTTTGGGAAGTCAATTTAGAAATGTTTATGGTTCTTTTCCTTTGGCACGCCACTGAAGATCCTGGAGTTGCCATGGGCCGCTGCCCTTTCCGGTGTTAACGGTATTGTAAGAACAAACTGTACCCCAAATCTCGCTTTTGCCAAGGTGTCCCTGATGTCAAGATTCACATCTTTGACCTGGGGCGGAAGAAGGCAAAAGTAGATGAGTTCCCACTCCGTGGCTACATGCTGTCGGATGACCATGAACTACTGTCCTCTGAAGCCTTGGAGGCCACCCATATTTGTGCAATAATCCCTTTTTTACATCGTAAAAAGTTGTGGCAATGATGACTTTCATGTTCTGCATCAGCAAGATGTTGTCCTGACAGGCTCCGGACAGGAATGCGTGGTGCCTTTGGGAAGCCCCAGGGCACCGTGGCCAGGGTGCACATTGGCCTAGTCATCATGTCAACAAGGAGCATGTGATTGAGGCCCTAGCAGGGCCAAGTTCAAGTTCCCAGACCACCAGATGATCCATATCTCAAAGAAGGGGGACTTTACCAAGTTTAACGCAGATGAATTTGAAGACATGGTGGCTGAGAAGCGGCTCATCCCAGAAGGCCATGGGGTCCAGTCCATCCCCAATCATGGCCCCTGGACAAGTGGCTGACCCTGGATTCATGAAGACTCACTCTGCTGGCTCTTCATCCCCACCAATAAATCTTGCTTACTGTTTAAAAAAAAAAAAAGAAAGAAATATTGATGGACCTTTTAAAAATACAACGTTCTTGGCATAGTAATTGTATTTCTATGTATTTAACCTTAAGAAATTCATACATACACAATGGTATATGTTCAAGTTTGTGCACTGCAGAATTATTTGTATTAGAAAAAAATAGAAATAAGCAAAATATCTTTAAATGGGGATAGTAAATTCGTAGATTATGGTATGTTGTGTTGAAAAATTATTGATTTCAAATTCCAGTATCTGAATCTTAATAGTGACAATTACAATTGCTTTTTATCTTAAATATTGGTTACATTTTCCTGTTTCTTTTTGATATCTAATAATTTTGTAATTGTATCCTGGGCATTGTATATGATACATTGTAGAGACTCTGGATTCTGTCATAGTTCTCTGAAGCATGTTCATATTTTGTTTGTTTTTAGTAGGAAGCTAATTTGTCTGAATTCAATCTCTAAAATCTGTCTTCCCTGCAGTAGACTAAAAATCTCTGACAATTCTTTTAGCCTGAGTTGGATTGTTTGGAATCTACACCACACATAGGTAAATTAAGTACTTAACCAGATATTTGGGCAGAGTTTATGTGCAGAATTTTAGACTGTTTCTCTATGGCACTTGCCTTTCTTAGATTCTACCCATCTTCTCCCTCCACACACACTTTCAGAAGCAGTAGTTGCCCCAGACTCTGTTCTAATTTCTCTACCAGTAAAACTGCTGGTTTCTATCTGACTTTTAGCTAAACTGTGTAGCACAAATTGAGGCCTGTCCTCAGCTTAAAATTCATAAAAATGGTGAATTCACCAAGTGTTCCCTTCTTCCTTTCTTGACTTCCATACATTTTCTGCTTTCTCTCCACTTTCTTCAGGATGTTTTAGTGCCTTTGTATAGAGTTTTATTATTCTACTTTGTCAAGTATTTTAAATTGTTGTGCATGAGAGGGGTGAGCAATGCAAGCTACCTCACCATTACTGGAAGCAGAGTCTGTCGTCCCACTTTCAACTTATGTCATTTTGTCATATTTTCATAAATTTTTGACTGTCTCAAGATCTTGCTCAAAGTATATTATAACTCAAACAGAATCAACCCTAGTACGAGACTACTCCAGTCAGAATATCCTAAGTACTTGCTACTCAAAGTGTGGTCTAAGACCTGCAGTGACATCATCAGAAATCCGGTTAAAAATGCAGGGTCCCATGTCATTATATCAAACCCCTGTAAGCTTTCAGATGATGGTGTTGGCTAAGGCTCTGTCATTCAGGATGCATCTTGGTGTCAGTGGTTTTCAAAAATGGCAGGTTGGTGTTCCATTTGGATGTTGGTTAAGAAGTGACTTTTCCTCACTACCATGCTTCCCATTGCACAACAGAACAGAAAACACTGTAATTGGTGCATACAAATTGAAGTTGGTCTGCACATGAACAAAGTAATATGTTTTTTAACAAATTTTTCATTTTTATTGCCTATTTTTCAGAATAAAAGTAAATTTTAATCATACTTTATCCTTGGTTCTAAAGGATTTAGCACACTCTCCTCTCATTCTACAGAGTTACTGAACCATCCTCAAATATCCAAGAAAGCCCATCCCAATGCACATCAGTGTAAAAACTGTTGTGTGGAACCACTGAAGTGAGTTTGTGCTTACCAAGTTGTCATTTCCTGGGGGAGCCCTTGTGTACACAGAACCACAAGACACACCACCTCCTCTCTTTATCCTTGGGTGAAGATTTCTGACTCAGCAGGTTCTTCACAGCAACCTTGTTACTCAGGCTGTAGATGCTGTAGTTGAGCATGGGAGTCAGCATACCGTAAAATGGGGAGATGAGTTTGTTTGGACTTTGCATACATGAAAATGGTAGTTCCATAGAAAATGACCACTACGAGCCTCGCACGGTGGCTCACACCTGTAGGTAATCTCAGCACTTTGAAAGGTGGAGGTAAGAAAATTGCCTTAGTCCAGGGGTTCGAGACCAGACTGGGCAACTTGGCAAAACCTCATCTCTACAGTAAATCTAAAAATTAGCTGGGCATGATGGCACATGCCTGTAGTTCCAGCTACTTGGAGGGCAGAGGTGGAAGGATCACCTGTGCCAAGCAGGTTGAGGCTGCAGTGGCTGTCAGCATGCCACTGCACTCCAGCCTGGGTCACAGAGTGAGACCACAACTTAAAAAAAGAAAATGACCACTACAGGAAGATACCCAGGCATGTGGAGAAGATTTTTTGCTGCCCCTCAGTTGAGAGGATCCTCAGGATGGTGGTGAGTATGAAGATGTAGGAGATAAAAATAAACAGGACCGGGGCGCCCAGGAAGATCACATTGCCCACCCCCATGCTGATCATGTTGATGGAGATGTCAGCACAGGCCAACTTGAAGACAGCCAGGATCTCACAAGTGAAATGATTAATGACATTGTCCCCAAAAGAAGGGCAGTTGTACCACAAGAGAGATCTGCACCAAGGCGTTATCCACCAGCCACCCATGGGCATGTAGACAGCCTTGCTCATGACCACAGGTACCTAAATGGGTTGCAGATAGCCCTGTAGGAGCACCAAGTTTTATAAAACAACTATTAAGTAAAATAAGAGAGGACATTGACTCCCACACAATCCTAGTTGGATACCTAAATATTCCATTAATAACTCTAGATAGATCATCGAGGCAAAAACAAAAACAAAGAACAAAAAACCAAGGATATTTGAATCATTAACTCAATGATCAATCAAATTAATTTAATAGACATCTACAGAATGTTCCACCTAACACCTACAGAGTATACATTCTACTTATCAGTACATGGTACATACTCCAAGACAGATCACATTCTTGGACATAAATCAAGCATAAACAAATTTCAAAAGACTGAACTCATACCATACAACTTCTCAGATCTCAGAGGAATAAAAATAAATATCACCACTAACAAGATTCCCCCAAAATACACAAAGACATAGACACTAAATAACATGCTGCTGAGTGACTTCTGGGTCAACACAGAAATCTAAACAGAAATGAAAAGATTCCTGGAAACAAATGAAAACCAAAACATATCTTATCAGAATTTCTGGGATGTCATTAAAACAGTGTTAAGAGGAAAATTCATAGCATTGCACACATCAAGAAAACAGAAAGCTCACAAGCAAACAACCCAACATCACACCTAAGGGAGTTGGAAAGACAAGATCATCTAAATCTTAACTTCAGCAGAAGAATCCAGACCACCAAGATAAAAATCACAATTACAGGATATAGAAGACAAAAATATCATAGAAGAGATCAACAAGACAAAAAGCTGGTTCTTTCAAAGGATAAATAAGATTGACAGACTCCTGGCCAAATTGACTAAAAAAGAAAGTCCAAATATACACAATAAGTAATGCAAAAGGTAAAATCACAACTGACCCTGAAAAAATTCAAAAGATTATCGATATTACTATGAATATCTGTATGCAAATAAGTTAGAAACCCTAAAGGAAATGGAGGACTTTTTGACATCATACAACCTCCCAAGATTGAAACAAGAAAAATTGAAATTCTACACAGACGAATAACAATCCAGAAAATTGACTGTCATATTAAATCTCTCCACCAAAAAAAGTCCTGGATCAGATTTCTTCCCAACTGAATTCTACAAGACAAACAAAAGGAGCTGACACCAATCTTATTGAAATTATTTCACATTTATTTTATATCCTGAGACTTTGCCAAAGGCCTTTATCAGGAGGTTTTTGACAGATTCTCTTGGGTTTTCAAGGTACACAATCATGTCATCGGCAAAGAGAGATAACTTGACTTCCTCTTTTCCTATTTGGATACCCCTGATTGCCTTCTCTTCTCTGTTTGCTCTAGCCAGGACTTCCAATACTATATTGAACAGGCGGGGTAAGAGTGGGCATCCTTGTCTTGTTCCAGTTTTCAGGGGAAATGGTTCCAATTTTTGTCCATTTAGGCGTATGCTGGCTGTGGGTTTCTTGTAGATGGCTTTTACTATTTTGAGGTATGTTCCCCGTATGCCTAGATGTTTGAGATTTTTTGTCAAGAAGGGGTGCTGGATTTTATCAAAAGCTTTTTCTGCATCTAATGATATAATCATGTGGTTTTTGTTTTGACATCTGTTGATGTATCTAATTACATTTATGATTTTATGAATGTTGAACCAGCCTTGTATCCCAGGGATGAAGCCTACTTGGTCATGATGGATGATTTTTGAGATGTGCTGTTGAATCCGGTTTGCTAGGATCTTGTTGAGAATTTTAGCATCTATGTTCATCAAAGATATTGGCCTGTAGTTCTCTTTCTTTGTTGGGTCTTTACCTGGCTTGGGTATCAATGTGATGTTAGCCTCATAAAATGATTTGGGGAGAGTTCCATCTTTCTCAGTCGCCTGAAATACCTTCAGTAGGATTGGAATCAGTGTGCAGTTAAGGATTGGAATCCTTAAATGTCTTGTAGAATTCTGCTGGAAAGCCATCTGGTCCAGGGCTTTTTTTTGTAGGTAGTTTTCTTATTACATAGTCAATTTCCTTGATTGTTATTGGTCTATCTAGGGTCTCAATTTCTTCTTGTTTCAACG
>NW_007250689.1:91245-91477 GCF_000164805.1 Carlito syrichta
AAAAAGATACCTGCACATGAATGTTTATCGCAGCATTGTTCACAATAGCAAGAACCTGGAACCAACCATGCTGTCCATCAAAAGAGGAATGGATTAAAAAAATGTAGCACATATACACGATGGAATACTATGCAGCCATAAAAAAGAACAAAATCATGAATTTCGCAGCAAACTGGAAGGAACTAGAGTCTATAATACTGAGTGACCTCTCACAGAAACAAAGATCTGAGTA
>NW_007250689.1:91556-92850 GCF_000164805.1 Carlito syrichta
TCAACAAGGGTGCCTGAACGAAGCATATTTGTATACCTAACCCTTAACTGTATCCCACAATATCATAATAAAAAATATTGATTATAAAAAAATAAAAAATTAAAAATTTAAAAAAATTAAAAATTAAAAAATGAATTATTTCAGGCAATTGAGAATGATGGAATTCTTCCCAACTAATTTATACTGATCATACTGATACTCAAACTTGTCAAAAACCCAAAAAGAAAAGAGAATTACAGGCCAATATCCCTGATGAACATAGATGCAAAAATTCTCAACAAGTTTCTAGCAAATCAGATCTAACAACACATCTCAAGGATCATCCCCCACAACTAGGTGGGTTTCACTCCTGGGATGCAAAACTGGCTTAACATTTGTAAGATCATAAATGTAATTCAGCACATTAATAGAGGTAAAACCAAGAACCACATGATTATCTCATTAAATGCAGAAAAAGCATTTGACAAAATCCAGCATCCTTTCTCGATGAAAACCCTTGGACACCCACGCATAGAAGAAATATTCCTCAAAACAGTAAGAGCCATCTATGATAAACCCATAGCCAACATTTTGCTCAATGAGCAGAAGCTGGAAGCATTTTCCCTAAGAATAGGAACAAGATGAGGAAGCCCACTCTCACCCCTAGTGTTCAACATAGCGCAAGAAGTCCTAGCTGGATCAATCAGGCAAAAGAAGGAAATCAGAGGTATCAAACAGGAGAAGTTAAACTATCCCTCTTTGCAGACGATATGATTTTACACCTTGAAAACATCAAGGAGTCTGTCAAAAGCCTCTTCACACTGATAAATGACTTTGGTAAAGTCCCAAGTAACAAAATCAACATGCAAAAGACAGTTACGTCTCTAAACACCAGCAACAAGCTGGCAAAAAACCATTAAAAAGCACAATCCCATTCACAATAGCCACCAAAAAAGAAAAAAAAGGAAATACCTAGGCATTCACCTAACCAGAGAAGTGAAAGACCTTTACAATAAGAGCTACAAAATCCTGCTCAAATAAATAAAGTATGATACAAACAAATGGGAAAACATTCCATGCTCATGAATTGCAAGAATTAATATTGTCAAAATATTCATCCTAGCCGGGTTCGGTGGCTCAGTCTATAATCCCATGCCTTTGGGAGGCTAAGGTGACTGGATTGCCTGAGCCCGCGGGTTTGAGACCCGCCTGGGCAGCAAGACCTCATCTCTACAATAAATCAAAAAAATCAGCCGGGCGTGGTAGCGCATGCCTGTAATTCCGGCTACTTGGAAGGCTGAGGTGGAAGGATCGC
>NW_007250689.1:93077-106209 GCF_000164805.1 Carlito syrichta
AAAAAAAAAAAAAAAAAAAAAGATATTCATCCTACCCAAGGCAATCTACAGATTCAATGCAATACCCATCAAATTACCAACATCACTTTTTTCAGACCTGGAAATGACAATACAGAAGAAATTCATATGGAAACAGAAAAGAGCACGAATAACCTAAACAATTCTCAGCAAAAGGAACAAAGTGGGAGGTACCACACTTCTAGACTTTAAACTTTATCACAGGCTATAGTGACCAAAACAGCCTGGTATTGGTACGAGAATAGGTACATAGACCAATGGAACAGGACAGAGGTTCTGGAAGTATTCACATGGTCTCTCAACCAACTCATCTTTGATAAAGTCACCAATAACAATCACTGGAGAAAGGAGATAACATTTGGCAAATGATGTTGGGGAAATTGACTGACCACATGCAGAAAAATGAAACAGGACCCCTACCTATCACTATATACAAAAATAAACTCATAATGGATCAAAGACCTAAATGTTAAACTTCCAACAATAAAAGTCCTAGAATAAAATGCAGGAAACACCCTTGTGCACATTGGAGTAGGCAATGAATTCTTGACCAAGTGCCTAAAAGAGAATGCCAAAAAAGCTAAGATAGACAAGTGGGACCTCATCAAACTGAAAAGGTTTTGCACAGAAAAAGTAACCATCAACAGAGTGAAAAGACTACTCACAGAATGGGAAAAAATATTTGCCAATTATGCATCTGACATAATAACACCTAACATTCGGATCTTCAAGAAACTCAACAAAGTGAAAGGGAAAGGGGGAAAAAAACAGCTCCATTAAAAAGTGGGCAAGGGACATTCCTCAGAGAAAACAACAAGCAGTCAATAGACACATGAAAAAATGCTCAGCCTCACTAATCATCAGAGAAATGCAAATCAAAACTACAATGATCTACCACCTAACTCAGTAAGGATGGCTATCATTAATAAATCTTAAAACATCAGATGATGGCAAGGTGCAGAGAAAAGGGAATGCTCCTACATTGTTGGTGGGGGCGCAAGCTAGTTCAACCACTATGGAAAGCAGTGTGGCAATTCCTAAAATAACTAAAAATTGACCTCCCGTACAATCCAGCAATCCCTCTCCTGGGACTACACCTCGAGGAACATAAACGTTCTATAAAAAAGACATCAGCACACATATGTTTATTGCTGTACCATTCACCACAGCAAAAACATGGAACCAACCCTACGGCCCATCAAAAGTGGACTGGATAAAAAAAGGTGATACATATGCATGATGAAGTATTGCACAGTCATAGAGAAGAACAAACCCATGTACTTTGCAGCAAATTGGATGGAGTCGGAAACCATCATACTAAGTCAACTATCACAGAAACAAAGAACCAAATACCCCGTGTTCTCACTCATAAGTGGGCCTTGTACATTAGTCACATTAGCACAAGGAGGGATTGGCAGTCACTGGGCACCGCTAGGGAAGAGAGGGAAGTGGGAGAATGGGGCCATGTGACAACACAAAGAGTACTTGGTTCATTATGGGGTGGGAGATGAAGGCCAGTCAGAAGCCCAAACTTCACCTGCATGCAGCCTACTTATGTAGTTAATCCTCACTTGTACCCCACATTTCTATAATAAAATAAATTTTTTAAATGCTCAACATCACTTATCATCAGAGAAATACAAATCAAAACCACAATGAGATATCATCTCTTCTCAGTTAGAATGGCTATCATGAAAGACAAAAAATAACTAATGCTAGCAAGGATGCAGACAAAATGGAACTCTTGTACACTCTTGTTGAGAATGTAAATTAGTGTAGCTATTGTGGAAAACAGTATGGAGTTTCCTCAAAAAACTAAAAATAGAACTACCATTTGATTCAACAATTCCACTGTTGGGTGTATATCCAAAGGAAAGCAAATCAGTATGTTAAAGAGATCTCTGCCTTCCCATGTTTATTGCAGCACTATTCACAATAGCAAAGATATGGAATTGACCTAGGTGTCCATCCACAGAGCAATGGATAAAGAAAATATAGTTTCTATACACAATGGAAGGCTATTCAGCCATAAAAAAGAATAAATCCTGTCACTTGTAGCAGCAACATGGATAGACCTAAAGGACATTATGGAAGGTGAAATAAGTCTGGCACAGAAAGACAAATACCAGATGTTCTCATTCACATGTGAAAGCTAAATAAGTTGATCTCATTAAAGTATAAACTAGAATAGAGGAAACTAGAGGCTGAGACAGGTGTTGGAGGGCACAGGGAGAGGTTGGTTAATGGATACAAAATTATAGCTAGATAGAAGGAATAAAGTCTGGTGTTCTCTAACAGTGTGGGGTAACTATAGTTAATAACTTATTCTATATTTTCAAATCGCTAAAAGAGGGTATTTTGAATCTTCCCAACACAAATAAATTATAAATGTTTGTGTTGATAGATATAATACTAACACTGACTTGATCATTACACATTACATTCAGGTATCAAAATATTACTGTAACCCAAAAATGTGTTCATACATTTTGGGATCATAGATTAAAATTAAAATTTAAAACATAAATGTTTTAACAAAAATCTTTGAAACATAGATCTTAATGGATGCCACTAAAATTCAAAACACTGTGCTCTGTGAAAGACTCTATTAGGGAATGAAAAGAAAAGCTAGATATTTGAAGGAAATATTTACAAACCATCTATTTGATAAAAGACTCATAGCTGGAATGTATAAACAACTCCCAAAACCCAACAGCAAAAAACAACTATAACAACAATGCAATTAGAAAATGGGCAAAAGACATGAAGAGACACTTTCACCAAACAGTAGTGACAAATAAACAATTAAAAGGTGTTCAACATCACTAAACTTTAGGAAAATGTAAATTAAGACTATGAGGTATCACTTCACACCTATTGGAATGGGTAAAATAAAACATATTGACAGTACTGAATGCTGGCAAGGATGTAGAGAAACTGATCTCTCTCATACATTGTTGGTGGGAGTGTAAAATTGTACATCTATTCTGGGAAATAGGTAATTCTTTAAAAACTTAGCATATTACCATAGGAGTCAGCAATTGCACTAAACTAAACAGCACTGGCATTTACCCCAGGAAATGAAGGTTTATGTCCATGCAAAACCCTGTAAACAATGATTTGTAGCTGCTTTATTTGTAATACCTAAAAACTGGAACCAAAATTTCCTAAAATGGGTGAATAGATAAACAAACTTTGGTACATCTATGCCACAGAATACTACTCAATAATAAACAGAAAGTAGCTACTGATACATGCAGCAATATGAATGGGTTTCAATATTACACTGAGTGAAAAAAGAAAGTTTGTATCAAAAGGTTACACATGTATGACTCCATTTATATAACATTCTCAAATGACAAAATTGTAGAGATGGAAAACAATTAGTGGTTTCTAGGTGTTAGGGATGGTGTAGGTTGGGGAGTAGGTATGACTATAAAACAATAAGCATGAGGAAGACCTTCATGGTGATAGACTAGTTCTGTGTGTCTATTGTGCTGATGGTTGTATGAATCCACACAGAGTGATTAAATGAAATGGAACATTGTGCCAACGTTAATTTTTTGGTTTGCTACTGCATATTGTATATTGTATTTGTTAAGGAAGGTATAACCAACAGGGGAATCTAGATAAAAGGTAAAAGAGACATCTTTGTACCATTTTTCCGCCTTCTATAAATCCATAATTATTTCAAAGTAAAAAAAAGTTTTTTAGACAGGTAAAAATAATTCAATATCTTTTCATAATAAATATCATTAGCCAACCAAGAACAAAAAGGAACAGTCTTCAAAAGAGAAAATGTATCTATAAAAGCCTACAGCAAAGAGTATATAAAATAGTGAAAATAGTGAAAGCATTATCTCTGAACTGGGAACAACATAAGGATATTTGCTCCCACCACTTATCATTCAGTGTGGAATGAGGAACCAGCCAGTACAGCAAGGCAAGAAAAAGAGAAGAGTCTAAAAGTTTTGAAGGAAGAAAAAAACTGTCATTATTAATAGATGGTATTATTGTCCATCTTTGGTAGGGAGAAAATGTAAAATAATTTACAGATATAAGAACTAAAGAGAGAGTTTAGTTTAGCAAGATCACTAGATACTAAATCATAGCAAAAAAAAAAAAACATTGCATTTCTACCTTTCAGCAAGAGATTATGATATCTTTAAGATATTAAGAAATATAAAGCAACGAGAGGAAATCTGGCAAAGGCTCTAAGATATTTAGGCATAAAATTATAAGGTATGAAATGTTTTGAATGATATTAAAATAGAGAAATACCACTAATGGGTTGGAAAGCTCAATATTATAAAAATGTTAGTTGTCCTCAAATTAATCTATAGAGTCAATGTATTCCCAATTTTTAAAAAGAACTACTTGGCTGGGCATGGTGGCTCACACCTATAATCCCAGCACTTTGGGAGGCCGAGGTGGGAGGATTGTCTGAGTCCACAGGTTCGAGACCAGCCTGGGCAACTTGCTCGAGACCAGCCTGGGCAAAAATTAGCCAGGCGTGGTGGCGCATGCCTGTAGTTCCAGCTACTTGGAAGGCTGAGGCGGAAGGATTACCCGAGCCCAGCAGATGGAGGCTGTGGTGGCCGTGAGTGTGCCACTGCAGTCCAGCCTGGAAGACAGAGTGAAATTCCAACTCAAAAAAAAAAAAGAACTACTGTAAAATTTAAGAAGCTGATTCTATAAATTATACGGAAGAACAAAATGACCAAAAGCAGCAGTGACACATTTGAACAAACATTGGGTGGGGATGAAGGGACTTAGTCTATGAGAAATCAAAACAGTGTAAAACAGTATCAGGTAGGGCAGTATAGCAATGACATGGTAATAGGCAGGTAAACAAATGGAAAAGCTTAGAGCTGCCACACACACACATTCATACTGGGAGACTTGATACATGACAAAAGTGGTATTGCTAGTCAGTGGACAAAGGGGAGGTTGTAAACACAACAACACACAGGCAGGAGTAGTTCTATCCACTCTGGTCGCAGCATACAGTCTTCTCAGCTGTTCAGTTCATTCAGCAACTTTTCATGATAGGCACTGAGGATTCTACAGATACAGCTCTCAAGAAGGTCAAATCTGGTGCATTCCTTGTGCCCACATAACATTATTCACGGGTTGAGCTTGTTATGTGCATAGATTTATCTGATGGGGGGAGACAGAGCAGCTTTTCTAACAGAAGTCACCTTCCTTGGCCTCTGCAACCACAGCATCCTCTTGTCGCTATAGAATCTTGTTTGGCCGGGCTCTGTGGCTCAGCCTGCAATCCCGCGCCTTGGGAGGCTGAGGTGAGTGGATTGCCTGAGCCCGCGGGTTCGAGACCCGCCTGGGCAACTTGGCGAGACCTCATCTCTACAACAAATCAAAAAAATTAGCCGGGCGTGGCAGCGCGTGCCTGTAGTTCCAGCCTCTTGAAAGGCTGAGGCGGAAGGATCGCCGGAACCCAGCTGGTCGAGGCTGCGGTGGCCGGGAATGGCCACTGCACTCCAGTCTGGGCCACAGAGTGAGACTCCAACTCAAAAAAAAAAAAAGAATCTGGTTTGTAGCACTGACTGTAATGTTTGCTTTTATTTTCTGGAGGGGTGTGAGAGACATGGGAGGAACAGGAGATAAGCTGGGGCAGAAGTTCATGGTGGGGCATACAGAGTGGGTCGCCTTGCATTGAGCCACCAGGAACACCCTTCTGTGCTATATTGAGGAATGGGGAAGGGGAATGAGATTGCACAGAAAATACCATGAAACCCCTGGTTGCATAATGAAGGAGATTTCTGGGTTAGATCAATGCTTCCTACTGGGTAAAATTTTGTATTCTCCAGTCCCATTCTTCCAGAAACATTTGACCATATCTGGAGATATTTATGAAAATACTACTCAGGGTATGGAGTGCTATCGGCAACTGGTTGGTAGAGGCCAGGGATGCTGTCCCACAATGCACAGCACAGCACTTCACAATGATCCAGCCCAAAATGTCATTACTGGCAAGTTTGAGAAAACCTGAATTCCATTCAGGGTGAGAGCTGTGCTGCCTGACAATACACCTGACATAAACTCTTCCCCATGACTGAAGAGAGAGAGTGCTGGACAGTGAGACACATCAGAGAATACAAAGAGCTGATACTGGAGAGACAAAAATCCTTCTAAAAGCTGTGCACTTAGAGAGGAAGGCTGCTGTTTTATTAGACGAACTCAGGATTGGGTCCTGGGATCCAACTTCAACTCAGCCATTCAACCCAAGGAGCAAATTATTTGTCCTCTGTGCTCTGATAATATCTTCTCCATAGGCTATTTCAAGAAATATAGCACAGAGTAGTGTTCATTAATATTAATGTTAATATTACCCACTCATCTTCCATTATCTGCTCACAGCTACGCACACATACATAGAGCCATTAAGAAGGAGCTGTGGAAATATTTCCAATGAGAACTCTAAATTTAGAGCCAGAACAATTGCGGGTAAGAGACTAGAACTCCTCTACACAAAGCGTAGAGATTTTCCTATAAGCTAGCTGCATGTGAGGAATTCAAGAACGGGGTTAGAGAGTCAGAATATAGCACAAGAATAAAATGTAAGCATAGAAGGACAAAGAAAAAACATTCCTAGTCATCCCTGGCTAAGATTTCACCAATATCCTCATGAGATGAAATTAGATTTTAAAACCATGTAGCCTACTACCTGATAGCTGTAATTAGAGTGTGATTATAGATAACTGAGTTAACTGATCAGTAAGCACTATGTTGCCATCACAGTTGATTCAGGCACTCCAATTCATCCATTTGTTGGCTTCATAAATTTCCAAGCTATGAGACTCCTTCTATATTGCAATAAATCCATGTTTAAAATAGGCAGACCCATTGCCATCAGCACTCAAGCCTTTGTCACTAGATGAGCAGACTGACGAAGTAATCCTCCTTATGACTGAGCCTTTAGCTAGGCTTTTTCTATGTGGTTTAACTATTTTGCACAAGTTCTTCCTACATGTAACCAAAGTTTAAAGACACTTCATTCACTAGCTTTTTTGTTTTTGTTTTGTTTTGTTTTGTTGAGTAGGAGTCTGCTCTGTCACAGGTTAGAGGCAGTGGCATACTCCTGGCCTTGACCTGCTGGGCTCAGGTGATGCTTCCGCCTCAGCCTTCCAAGTAGCTGGAACTACAGGCATGTGCCACCATGCTCGACTAATTTATTGGTTTATTGTAGAGATGAGGTCTCACCAAGTTGCCCAGGCTGGTCTTGAACCCATGGACTCAGGCAATTCTCTCACCTCGGCCTCCTAAATTGCTGGGATTATAGGCATGAGACACCCGCGCCCAGCTCATTCACTAGTTTTAATTGCATCTGCTTGGGCATTTTCCTCTCTGAGAATCCAAGAAAACCCAGATTAAAAGAAATTTTTGTGCATTTGCATCACAGAGAAATAACTCATAACATTTTCTCACTGTTAATCATAATGCAAAAGAAAAGCCCTCCTTGGGGCAGGCTCTGCTGGGTTCAAGTCCTGTCCCTGTCTCCAACTTGTTCAGAAGACTTGGACGGGTCACTTCTCCTCTACAGACTTCAACTGCCTTTACGGACAACAAGAGGGAGCAGCAACGTCAGAAAAACCGCTCGCGTACAGCTGGGCATTTCAGGGCCCCTCCCAATGTGGTTCCTCTGACCTTCTTTAGAAGCTAAAGCACACCCCCTCCTGCCTCATTCAGTCATTTTTCTCTTACACAGGCATTTTCTATTGTGCAGCAGGGACTTGACCACATACAGGATGCCCAGGACTCTTCCCAAGAAATCCTGATGTGCTACTTTGCGCTTTGCTGATGACAGAGGAGATATTACATGGGAAAAGTCAATCAGACCTCCTCTGTGATGGGGTTCATTCTCCTGGGCCTCTCTGCCCACCTAAAATCAGAGAAAACATTCTTAACACTCATCCTGCTAACGCACCTGGTGATCCTGCTGGGCAATGGGATCCTCATCCTGGTGACCCTCCTTGATTCCCACCTGCACGCGCCCATGTACTTCTTCCTGGGGAATCTCTCCTTCCTGGACATCTGCTACACAACCTCTTCAGTGCCTCTGGTCCTGGATGGTTTCCTCACTTCCAAACCATCTCCTTCTCAGGCTGCGGCATGCAAATGTTTCTCTCCTTTGCCATGGGAGCCACATGTGCTCCTGAGCATGATGGCATTTGATTGCTACAAGGACGTCTGCAACCCCCTTAGGTAACCTGTGGTGATGAGCAAGGCTGCCTACGTGCCCGTGGCTGCCAACTCCTAGGTGGCTGGTAGAGCCGACGCCTGGGTGCAGGTCTCTCTTGCGATACACTGGCCCTTCTGCGGGAACAACATCATGAATCATTTCACCTGTGGGATCCTGGCTGTCCTAAAGTTGACCTGTGCTAGCATCTCCATCAATGTGATCAGCATGGGAGTGGCCAGCATGATCTTCCTGGGGGTCCCAGTTTTCTCATCTTTGTCCCCTACATCTTCATACTCACTGCTATCCTAAAGATCCCCTTAGCTCGGGGGAGGAAAAAGGGCTTTTCTATCTGCTCTACCCACTTCACTGTAGTGATCATCTTCTATGGGATCTTATTTTTTATGTATGGGAAGCCCAAGTCTAAGGACCCACTGGGGCAGACAAGCAGGGTCTTGCAGACAAACTCATCTCCCTCTTCTATGGGGTGGTGACCCCCATGCTTAATCTCGTCATCACAGTCAGAGGAACAAGGATGTGAATACTGCTGTGAGGAACCTGGTTAGTCTAAAGCACTTCACTCAATGATGGTGGAGGGACCCTCTGTGGTTGTCACCACATGGAAGAAAAAATTAGCAATCACACCAGCTGCCATTCAAAAGCCAAGTCAAGTTACCTGGAACTGTCTTCTCCTCCTAAGTGCATTTGCAGGAAATGTTAACTTTTCAGAGGGTATCTCCTGAGTTTTGGTCATATGCCTGACAGCTTCAACAGACGGCAGACTTAATAAATTCTAATGGACCACAATGAAGACATTCTGAACCCATGTTAAAATCACATAGGACAGCAGCCATAATAGCATGTCAAACGGGCTGCATTGTATCTAAGCTCTAGATTGTAGAGTGAGGTTAAAAGGTTCTCACAGCAACTTTGCTAGCCCTGCTAGATCCATCAGGGGAATCAGAGAAGTAAGGATGGAGGGGAACTTTCACTGGGGTTTTAGTTTATTAGATTCAGTTTGCCTCAAGGTCTTAGAGACAATGACATGTTTTCCACATAGAGAGTTTTGGAGTATAAATAATCTATTTTGATAACTGAATTTTTTTTTAGCTATTGAGGCAATTTATTCTTGATGCATTACAAATTATGAAATACTGCTAATAAATTAAACTACATTCAAGAGACAAAATAGAATATTTTTTTAAGAAATGGATCTCACTATGTGGCGCAGGCTGGTCTCAAACTTCTGGGCTTAAGCAATTCTCCCAGCTCAGACTCCCAAAGCATTGGGATTACAGGTGTGAGGCATCACACCTAGCTAGAAATTGAATTTCACACTCATTACTAATAGCATTTCCCAACAGAAATGTTAGTATTCTGATAGATACTAACTCATGCTCTAAAAAAAGAAACAGATAGTAGCTAAATATGTTTGAAGACTTTGACTCTACATTTTGACAGGTTCTGTACTCCAAGACTTCTCAGAACCTTTATTATTCTGATGTCCACTGTGAACATCCAGGAGGGTATTAAAGTCTATAAGCATTTTCAGTGCCTTCAAGGTTCAGTACAATAAAAATGGGGAAGCATTTTCTTACCTATGACCTTGGGCAGGTTGCTTAATTTCTCTCAGCCTATTTCTTTGTATATGAAACCTAACCACTTGATTTTACATTGACTGAATAAGATGCTATAAATATATACTTTGTAAGTTGTAAGCACAGTAGAAATGTAAGATATTATCAGTAGTATTATTATGAATGCTGCACAAGCGTATGTGCCACATAAAAAAAGCAAGACATAGGTTTTGCCTAGAATAGACATGGAAGACAGAAAAGAGGTTAAGAAATTGATATCGATGAAAAGAAACAGATTTATGGCAAGTTATATCAAATTCTGAAAATATCGGAAGACTTGTTTTAAAAGAAATTTAGAAAGTGAGTCTGATTTTGAGAATAGTTCTCGGAAATTTTTGCTTCAAGTGATATTTAAGCTGTTTTATATTTTTAAAGAATACAGTGCATAAGAAGATGATACATATTTTGTTTTTGTTTTTGTTTTAAATCACTTTACTGTGCAGTCCAAGTTCCTAATTTCTACTTGCACTAGAAGAGAAACAAGCTGGTGCCTGCAAATACATAAGTGTGACATCTAGTGGCCATGCAAGAGCCATGCAGTCTTGTTAGAAGAGGCTTCACAGTCTCTTTGTTCACCCTTATTTGCATAATGCATGAAGTTTCTCTCCAGAAACTTCAGATCCCTAGGCCCAGTCATCCAGCATTGGATACTTCCGGTAATGGAAAATCTAACCGTTTCATTCAGCCTATGAGTAAATTCTTCCTTGAACTGTGCAAACATACATGTGTCTCCAGTAGTGTCTACCTTCCAGTCCTAATTAATACAGCTTTGTGCCTCTACATGAAATACACCTCATCTCTTTCTTCTGATATATGAAAATCGTTCTCCTGGTTCCTCCAGGCTTTTTCCCTCCAGCATAAACAGTACCAGGACTTCTGCCTGTGCCTAAATCACCCAACTTACCCAACTGACAGGTACTAAGCTGTGTCTGCAGCATCATCTGTTTGATTCCAGCAGTGGAAAGAATGTGATTATTTCTGAGAACACCTTGGGAATTATAATGATGCTGCTAAACTCTGTTCCTCAGGGCAATTGAGATCAGCCTGGCAGAGAGAGACACAAGTCCACCTTCTTGAGGAAAGGAAGTTGCCCCCTACTTGCTTCTTTTCCTTGAAGAATGGCAGTCATATTTTTTATATTACAAATACATTATTATAGTATAATTTTTGAGTCAGAAATTCCATCGTTTTATTACAGGCCAAGGATCAGGGAACAGGGGTTTCTTACATTTCTCATGTTTAATTCAAAGTTGTTTATCTAAATGTACCAAGATAGCTCCTTTGATGGTTGTAACTTCCATCCTCCCCCTTAAGGATCTATAAAATTTAAAATCCACGTGGTTGCAAATTCCAAAAGTTACTTTAAAATGTCAATATGATTAGGAGATCTCGGGTCATGCCAAAACTGTCCGTAGACCTTGTTAATTCAGCCTCTGGGAAGGGTGGAGGGAGTAGGAGATCTTGGGGCATGCCCTTCTTAAAGTAACCACGGGGATAAGTGAGGGGCTACGGAGTATAAATTCTGAGTCAGCTGCACTGTCGGGGAGTAGAGCCTTTTGGGTGGATACACCTACTCGCTCCCTGATTCCCTGGTATCAGATTAAATGCCCATTTCTCCCAGCCCTCCGCCTCTTGTCTCTGATGGATCCCAAGAAAGAGGTAGCCAGTTTGTAGGCCGGAACAGTTTCTTCTAGGAACAGTGGATCCATCTAGTCCCAATTTCTTTTGGGAGGCAGGGGAGGCAAAACTACTGTTATATTAAACTTAGTCATACATACAAAAGTATTATTTTAAAATCACAGTTCTGGGTTGGTGGCATTTAGGCTTTTATTCTAGTGACCAAAGCCCCAGTTAAATCTGTGAGCCAAAACCCAAGTACATTTGTTTTGGTTGAAATGGAGGCAGGGGAGAGAGGTGGGCTTCACTCACTCAGCCTGCCCTTTACCCCCATCTCCCAGAGATCCCCAGTCTACAGGCACTACCAAATTCTAATCTGATCCAAACCACTGTTGTCAAGAAAAGTAGACATTTTATAAGGATATTTTGTTCCACTTTCAGAAA
The DNA here is from genome assembly GCF_000164805.1 of Carlito syrichta. NCBI lineage: Eukaryota > Metazoa > Chordata > Mammalia > Primates > Tarsiidae > Carlito > Carlito syrichta. The sequence continues at coordinate 104,994 of NW_007250689.1, forward strand.
TAAATTTGAAAATCTGGAGGGGGGGATTATATTCTAAGGAAAAAAATAGATGACTCAACCATTAAAGAGGAAGACAATTTAAAGCACCAACTACCTAAGAAGAAGTTGAACAATTATCAGAGTTACCAACATAAGATGTTCCAGGCCATCTGTTTCACAGATGAATGCTATTAAATATTCAAGGAACAAAAGGTTTTAATATTGTTTAAACAATTGCAGAGCATAAAGAGAGAAGATTATTCTCCAAATGCCTGGACCGGGCGTGGTGGCTCATGCCTATAATCCCAGCACTTTGGGAGACCAAGATGGAGGATTGCTTGAGCCCAGGAATTTGAGACCAGCCTAGGTAACATAGCAAGCCCTCATCTGTACAAAAATCAAAAAATTAGCCAAGTGTGGTGGCATTCACCTGTAGTCCCACCTACTCAGGAGCCTGAGGCAGAAGGATTGCCTAAGCCCAGAAGTTTGAGGCTACGGTAAGCCATGATCCTGCCACTGCCCTCCTGCCTGGGTGACAGTGAGACTCGGACTCAAAAACAAAAATTCCCTTAACCAAGCCAGCATAATTGATGTGATATCATTAAATATATGACAAGGAAGTACAAGAAAGGAAAATATTAGTTCTAGAGACCCCTCTCACCTATTTGTGTGTGTATTTGTGTGTGTGTGTGTGAGACGACGTATATGCATGCATACATATATAATAGAATTCAGGAACACATTAAAAGAATACTAAAGTGTTAGGTTAGAACAATTTAAGGATATCTATTGCTATAAACCACTACATTTCTAGATAGAGGTGGGGAGATTATCTCAATATAGTCCCAAGACTATTTGAAAGAGTTAAAAACCAACACTTTTTTGGGGGGACAGGGCAGGAGTCTTACTCTGGCACCTTGGCTGGAGTGCAGTGGCACACTCATGGCTACCGCAGCCTCAACTTGCTGGGCTTAAGTGATCCTTCTGCCTCAGACTTCCAAGTAGCTGGAACCACAGGTGTGTGCCACCACACCCAGCTAATTTTTTTTTAATTTATTTATCATAGAGACAAGGTCCTGCCGAATTGCCTAGGCTGGCCTTGAACCCCTGGACTCAGGCAACCCTCTCTCCACCTCCCAAAGTGCTGGGATTATAGGCGTGAGCCACTGCTCCTGGTTCAACTCCTTATTTTTTTTTTTTTTTTGGAGTTGGAGTCTCACTCTGTCACCCAGACTGG
>NW_007250689.1:106381-110560 GCF_000164805.1 Carlito syrichta
CACTCACCTCAGCCTCCCAAAGGCGTGGGATTACAGGCTGAGCCACCGAACCCGGCTCAATTCCTTATTTTTAAATCACTTGTAATAAAATACAAATGTGTACATTCTTTAACAAAATTAAGTTTATTTTTCCAGTGAAAAGTATGTATCATCCCTAATGGCTAACACTGTTCTGGAACTCTCAAACACTGAATTACAGAACAGAAAAATATGCAGGATGAAAACAGAATATAGGGAATAACTTTTTATTACTAATAACTGATATGCTAGTATATTTGCACCTGGTCAAAACAGGGAAATCAATCAAAAGTCAATTTTAAAAAAACAATAGGAGGAAAAGTATAAAACTCTGATGTAAGAAATAGAAGAGGACACAAAAAAATGGAAAGCCATTCCGTGCCCATGGATTGGGAGAATTATATTGTTAAAATGACAATACTATCCAAAGCAACATACAGATTAAATGCAATCTCTATCAAAATACCAATGGCATTAGTCACAGACATAGAAAAAAAATCCTAAAATTTATTTGAAATCACAAAAGATGCTGGATAGCCAAAGCAATTCTGAGCAAAAGGAACAAAGCTGGAAGCATCACATTACCTGACTTCAAAATTTACTGCAAAGCTATAGTAATCAAAACAGCATGATACTAGCATAAAAGTGGACACATAGACCAAGGAACATAATAAAGAACCCAGATATAAATCTATACATTCACAGCCAACTCATCTTTGACAAAGATGCCAAAAGCACACAATAGGGAAAGGATAGTCTTTTTAATAAACATAACTGGGAAAACTGGATGACTATATGCAGAAGAATGAAACCAGAATGAAACCATCCCTCCCCTACCTCTCACCATATACAAAAATCAAATAAAAATGGATTAAAGACTTAAATTTAAGACATGAAACTACTGGGGGTGGGGGGAAATGGGAAACATTTCGGGACATTGGTCTGAGAACAAAGATTGTTTTCTTTGTAAGACCTCAAAAGCACAGGCAACAATAAAAGTAAAAATAGACAATTGGGATTACATCAAACTGAAAAAAACATCTGCATAACAAAGGAAATAATAACAAAGTGAAAGAGAAAACCCACATAAAGGGAGAAAATATTTGCAAACTAGCCTTTCACAAGGGATTAACAACCAGAATATATAAGATCTCAAACAACTTAATAGCAAATAAATAAATAACCCAATTTTAAAATGGGCACAAGATCTGAAAAGACACTTCTCAAAGAAGACATACAAGTGCCCAAAGGGATATGAAAAAATGCTCAACATACCTAATCATCAGAGAAATCCAAATCAAAACCACAATGCGGTACCATCTTATTCCAGTTAAAATGGCTTGGATCAAAAAGACAGGCAATAACAGATGTTGGCAAGGATATGTAGAAAGGGAAACACTTGTACACTGTTAGTGAAAATGGAAGTTAATATAGCTACTATGGAGAACAGTATGGAAGTTCCTCAAAAAAACTAAAAATAGAACTACTATACAATCCGGCATTCCCACTACCTGATATATACTCCCCAAAGAAGGAAATCAGTAAACCCAAGAGACATCTGTACTCCTATGTTTATCACAGCACTATGCACAACAACCAAAATATGGACTCGACCTAAGTACCCATCAGTAGATGAATGGATAAAGAAAATGTGGTATACATATGAAATGGAATATTACTCAGCCATTAAAAAAAAAAAAGAATGAAATCCCACTGGATGCAGTGGCTCATGCCCTGTAATCCTAGCACTTTGGGAGGCCGAGGCAAGATGATTGATTGAACCCAGGAGTTTGAGACCAGCCTAAGCAACATAGCAAGACCTCATCTCTAGAAAAAAACAAAAAAGGAATGAAATCCTGTCATTTGCAGCAACATGGATGGAACTAGAGGTCATTATGTTACGTGAAATAAACTAAACACAGAAAGATAAATATTGCATGTTCTCATATGGGAGCTAAAAAAGTGTATATTATGAAGATAGAGAGTAGAAAGGTAGTTACCAGAGACTGGGAAGGGGAGTAGGAGGGGGAAATGAAAGGGAGAAAAGAATATAAATGTATCTATTACCACTGAACTAGACACTTAAAGTGATAAAATTATATATGTATTTTACCTCCATAAAAGAAAAATAGGAAAATTAACAAGGAAGCTGCTGACACAATTAATATGAAAAAATTGAATTTATCTATATTAACAATGAAATGGGGGATGCCTAAGAATAAACTTAATAATCTTCAGTACCTACATGAATTCTGTACTCTATGGAGAGAACTCAAATAATTTTTTTTAAGAGATAGGATCTTGCTCTGTCACCCAGGCTGGAGTGCAGTGGTAAAACTGTAGCTCACTGTAACCTCTAACCCCTGGGCACAAGCCATCCTCCCCGCTCAGGCTTCTGAGTAGTTAGGACCACAGATGCGTGCCACCATGCCCAGTTAATTTTTTATTTCTTTGTAGAGATGGGGTCCTGCTGTGTGGCCCAGGCTGGTCTTGAACTTCCTAGCTTTAAGTAATCCCCCACCTCAGCCTCCTGAAGTGCTGGGATTACAGATGTAAGCCACCACACCCAGCCTCAGAAGACTATTTTAATACATTGAAAGCTATAACTTAGATAAGAAGCTAGTGCAACCTCTTTGGAAGACAGTGTGGTGGTTTCTGAAAGAACTAGAAATTGACCTTCCATATGACCCAGCAATTCCCCCTATTGGGAATATACCTGGAGGAACTCAAATCATTCTACAAAAAAGATACCTGCACACGTAGTTTGTTGTAGCTCTATTCACAATAGCATAAACATGGAACCAACCATGTTGCCCATCAAAGCTGGACTGGATTTTTTAAATGTGGTATATATACACAATGAAATACTATGCAGCCATAAAGAAGGACAAACATATGGACTTTGCAGCAACTTGGATGGATTTAGAGGCGATCATACTCAGTGATCGATCACAGAAACAAAGAACAGAGTACCATATGTTCTCACTCATAAGCGGACCTTGAACAATTATCATAATACTATAAGAAAGGGATTGGCAGTAGTGGGAAACTGTCGGGGGGAGAGGAGGTGGGATTGGCAGTTGAGGAAAACTACTAGGGGAGGGAGGGTCATACCTCATTAACAAGGGTACCTGCATAATCCACGTTTGTATACCTAACCCTGAATTGTACACCACATCATTATAATAATAAAAAAGAAGTCTCAATAGGATAAATTTCTCAAGACCTCTTAATTAATACATAAATTTAATGCAATTCTAATCACTGACAAGCTCATTTAATTCATATAGAAATATAACTATATTAAAACATGTCAACATAGCTAGAAATTTTGGGGAATAAGCCAACAAGAAAAGCTAGTCCTACCAGATATAAAAATGTGTAGAAGCTACAGTAATAAAAAGTGAGACACTGGTGGAGATATAGATATAAATACATGGATCATTGGAACAGAATAAAGTCCAAAAAAATAGACCCAAATGCATGGGGTCACTTCATTTGTGATAAAGTTAATATGCGAATTATGAAGGTATTTTCTCTCAGGTTCTACACGCAACTGGTGACTTGGCTGGGACTCTAGAAAACACATTTCTACTTTGCCAGGTATCACTCTACAGATGCTGCCCACAGGGAGCACTAGAGAGAGAGTGAGTGGAAGACTGGAGGAGGGAAAGTGTTGGGCTCCTTCAGGTTTGCTTCCTGTCCTGTACTCTTAGCCCCAGCAGTGCACATCAGTTGGTACCTACATCCTTTCCTGAATCTGTTGGTCCCATATCCTGTTCCTCCACACTTTCAAAGCCAGGTTCATCGTTCTGGGTCTCAATTTCCAAATGCTCTACCCCTAAACACCAAGATGAATTCCAGAGAGATCAAAGATTAAAATATAAAAAATAAAATATTAGCTGGGTACTGTGGCTCACACCTGTAATCCCAGCACCCTGGGAGGCTGAAGTGAGAGGATTGCTTGAGCCCAGGAGTTCGAGACCAGCCTGAGCAACACAGCAAGGCTTCATCTCTAGAAAATAAAAAAATAAATCAAAAAATTAGTCGGGTGTGGTGGTGCATATCTGTAGTCCCAGCTACTCTGGCCAAGGTGAGTGGATTGCCTGAGCCCGCGGGTTTGAGACCCGCCTGGGCAACTTGGCGAGACCTCATCTCTAC
>NW_007250689.1:110598-131581 GCF_000164805.1 Carlito syrichta
AAAAAAAAAAAAAAAATTGGACCAAAGACCTAAACATAAAACCTCAAACTATAAGAATCCTAGAAGAAAATGTAGGAAACATGTTTATGTACATCAAAGTAGGCAATGAATTCTTGACCAAGGCCTCAAAAGTGAATGCCATAAAAACTTAGATAAAAAAGTGGGACCTCATCAAACTGAAAAACTTTTGCACTGCAAAAGAAACTGTTGATACAGAGTAAAGAGACAACCCACAGAACGGGAGGAAAAAAATGCAAATTATTTGTCTAACAAAGGCCTAACATCCAGAATCTACAAGGAACTCAAATGAAGTGAAAGGGAAAAAAACCAACCCATTAAAAAGTGGGCAAAGGACATGAACAGATGCTTCTCAAAAGAAAACATACAAGCAGCCAACAAACGCATGAAAAAATGCTTAGCCTCACTGATCATCAGAGAAATGCAAATCAAAACTACAATGAGATATCATCATTCAGAAAGGATGACTATCACTAATAAGTCAAAAAACAACAGATGCTAGCACGGGTGCAGAGAAAGGGGAACGTTTCTACACTGTTAGTGAGAGTGCAAGCTAGTTCAACTTCTATGTAAAGCAGTGTGGCAATTCCTAAAAGAACTAAAAATTGACCTCCCACACAATCCGGCAATCCCTCTCCTGGGCATATACCTGAAGGAACAAAAATCATTCTACAAAAAAGACACCTGCATGCAAATTTATTGCTGTACTATTCTCCATAGCAAAAACATGGAACCAACCCTACTACCCATTGAAAGCAAACTGGGTAAAGAAAATGTGGTACATATACTCAATGGAATATTACACAGCCATAAAGAAGAGGAAATCATGGACTTCTCAGCAAGTTGGGTGGAGGTGGAGATCATCATACTAAGTGAATTATCACAGCAGCAAGAAACTGAATAACGCATGTTCTCACTCATAAGTGGGCCCTGAACAATAGTCACGTGAGCACAAGGGAGAGATTGGCATTCACTGGGTGATGCTAGAGGAGGGAGGGAGGCAAGTGGGTGGGGGGCACATGGCAACAAAAGGGTACCTGATCCACTCCCAGGGAGAGTGAGGACCAGTTGGAAGCCTGAATTTCACCTGCATGTAGCTTACTTACATAGTTATTCCTAACTGTATGGAAACACCCTTCTTACTCACCTGATCTGGCCTCCGATAACTTTTTTCTTTACCTGAAGATAAGAGAAATATTGAAAGGAAGACATTTTGATGACATTCAGGACATCAAGGGTAATATGATGCCAGCTCTAATGGCCATTCCAGAAAAAGAGTTCCAAAATTGCTTGGATGGGTGGACTAGGGACTGGCATAGGTGCATAGCTTCCCAAGGGGAGTACTCCAAAGGTGACCATAGTGATATTCAGCAATAAAGTATGTAGCACTTTTTCTAGGATGAGTTTGCAAACTTAATTGTCAGAACTTGTATGACAATAACATCTTCATTTTTATATCTCTCTGAGAAGATATAAAAGTGATACAATAGTTATCTTAATTTTCCTCTTCTTTTTTTTTGAGATGGGGGGTCGCACTCTGTTGGGGTATCACCCTATCACCCAGGCAGGAGGGCAGTGGCACGGTCATGACTCACTACAGCCTCAAACTTCTGGGTTCAGGCAACCCTTCCACCTCAGCCTCCTGAGCGGCCGGGACTACAGGTACATGCCACCATGCCCAGCTAATTTTTTTGTTTTTGTAGAGACGAGGTCTCACTATGTTGCCTAGGCTGGTCTTGTACTCTTGGGCTCAAGCAATTCCTCTTGCCTCAGCCTCCCAAAGTGCTGGGATTACAGGCTTGTGCCTCCACACCCAGACTTCAATTCTCTATCGTAGCAGTTGGGCCTCCTAAGATCTCATCGTGTGTCGTACCACATCCAACCGCAGTCAGATGACCCATGACCTTAAAAAGAAGGCAATATGCTGGTTTTAGTCCCCTTTCTACAAGCTAGGGGCCAACAACTATTTCATACACGTGTACATTCATGTTTCAGTTCCAGTCCAAACACATCACAGAATTTATACATTATTAATTTCCCAATGTCTAAACATATAACAAATTCCAGTGAGAGAAATAGTTGCAGGGACCCCGCAAGAACGCAGGCCATCATGACACAGATGGGGACATATGACCACCATGCCATAGCTAAAATCACCAGAATTCTCAGAAAACCTGCATAGAACTAAGAACTGCCTTTCCTCCCAGCTCTGTCAGCCCTTTCGGGACAAACTGCCTCTTTGCTGCCAATCAGCATATCCAGGACAAAGAGAGACCATCTACAGGCTTTGCTTTTACCTCCCTTTACCTCTGTCCAAGGAGACAATCTATGCAAACACAAATCTGTCTTCTCCATACACAAGTCGCTCTTTAGATGTGCTCTAACGAAATGTCTCTGACTTTCTCATAATGTTCTTATTGTAATAGCATAAAAACCATTTTGGAACAGAACTGATTCCCCAGTAGTAAAACACTTGCCTCTCCTTCTTCAGCAACCCTCACAAATAGTCTTCAAAGTTCATGTTGTGGCCTAACTGAATCTTCTGGTAGAAAATCCCATTATAAGAGACAGTTGGCTCTGATGCTTCAATGAAGTCTATTTCTCCGAATTTGACAGGTAAAGGTGCTGTAGGAACCATCAGGTGGAGGTTTTTGTTTGACCCAAATATCAACTGCATGAACCATTCCCATATTTTTTATCACTGTGATGGTTAACCTGAATGATCCATCAACCTCAGAACCCTACGACATTGGGCTAGACAGCTACAGGCCCACATGGTCCACATGGTGGTATAAGTTGACACCTTCCATTTGAAAATTGAGTATTGATAACACTTTTTACTTATCCCACAGGTGTGGAATAGTTAACAGCACACAGACCTTGCTAAAGATTCCTATACCATCCAGATTTACAATCCAGATTTGGTTTTAAAAGTCCATAACCCTGAAGTACCTCAATGGTCTCTCCCAAGTCCTCTAAAGGAACACAAAGTTCTCACCAAAAGTTTCAGGTGATTTCTCCTTCCTGGACCATAATAGGGATATTTGAGGGCCAATCTCTGTTTCTGCGGTGTGATCACAGGATTTAATGTCCAAATGACAGACCTCGGCCCTCCAAAATCCTTCTGTGGTTGGGAACATCATGGGATCTGACCTGTGGGACAGGCAAACACTGTATTATAACTGTAGGTGTGAGACAACAGACCTTGGCCTATAGTCATCTGGGCTGGATGACCATGAGACCACAGCAGAATTTACACTTCCTTGCAGCTGGTTTTTATCAGAACTGTTGACACACCTTTTTTATGGGTTCTAGCCTTAGCCATTCTGAACTGAATGATATTTTTAAAGTTTTTAATGCCACAATTATCCTTGTTTAAATTCGTTTAAAGAAGTAGCTTTGTAGTTTTACAGGATTTTTTATTGTTGTTTTAACTGAGAGGAGGTCATTCCCAAGAGTGTTTAAAAAAAAAAACAACTACAATTTTGGATACATAATGAGACAGTCACTTTATTTTCTAGCTAAAATTTTTAGACAGTGTAAATGAAAACTTGAATATTAGCCAGGCACGGTGGCTCACACCTATAATCCCACCACTTTGAGAGGCAGAGGTGAAAGGACTGCCTGAGCCCAGGGGTTCGAGACCAGCCTGAGCAACTTGGTGAGACCTTGTTTCTGCAATAAATCAAAAAACTAGCCATTCATGGTAGTATGTGTCTATAGTCCTAGCTACTCTGGGGGCTGAGGTGGGAGGGTGGCCTGAGCCCAGGAGTTTGAGGCTGTGGTGAACTGCAATCGTGCTTCTGCACTCCAACTCAGGCAACAGAGTGAGATTCAGATTCCAAAAAATGAAACAAAAAACAAACAAACAAAAACTTACCATCTTAAAAGCCAGGCATAGTGTCTCACACCTGTAATCCAAGCACTTTGGGAGGAAAAGGCAAGAGGATAAACCCAGGGGTTTAAGACCAGCCTGAGTAACTTGGCAAGACCTCGTCTCTACATAAATAAAACAAATAGCTGGGCATGGTGGTGAGTGCCTGCAGTTCCAGCTACTTGGAAGGCTGCAGTGAAAGGATCACCTGAGTCCAGCAGGTCAAGGCTGTGGTGGCCGTGATCGTGATCATGCCACTGCCCTCCCGCCTTGGTCATAGATTGAGACATTGACTAAAAAAAAAAAAAGAAAAGAAAACTTGAATTTTGTGGGTAAGTTACATTGGAAACTGAGGATAAGGAGGTCATTAAGTCTCCAAGTTGTTCTGTTTTGTTTGTTTTTACATTGAGATTTCCAACTCATGGAAGGAAGCTTAATTTTTTTTAACTATTTTTCATCATGCTAAAATTTTCAAAGTCAGTGCAAAGATCTTTATTTGTAGTCTTGTTACACTGAAATCCGAGGCCAAAGCAGACAGTCCAGACACATAGGCTGTACTGCTCCCCGAGGTGATCTGGGAACCCAGTTTCTTCTTTTTGCTCCCCCATCCCCTATGATGCTGTCTTCATTCAAATGATTATGCTGATTCACCACTTTATTTCAAACAGTCCAGCCCAATGAAAGGGGGACAGAGAGGGCTTAGACAGTTTTTTCCTAAGGACTTGACCTAGAAGTTGAACACATTATTTCTGTGAATATCCCATTGACCAGAACTTTGTCATATGGATACACCCAGATATAAAGGATTGTAGGAAATATTGTATCTAGCCGGGAAATCATGTGCTCAGCTAAAATGTAGGGATTTTTATTCTCAAAAGGAGGAAATGATTCTTGGGTGATTGCTGGATCATGATTGCTGGTTAACTAGGTGATTGGGAGTGCTTACAGGAAGGGGTTTGATCAGCTTGGAGGAAATGATGACTGTTGAGGATGTATTGGTTTCTAGGGAGTTAATTAGGTTTAGGGATGATTAATTTGAAGGGAAACTGTTGAGTTTGGATTGAGGGAGATTGTATTTGGTGAGGTGGAATGAATTATATGATTATATAAGAATTTTGATAAGCTCTGTAACTCTTGGTTTAATATCAAAATATAACAGAAAGGGTTCATAAATTTGGTCATTTTAAGACATGACCTTTTTACTTTGCCAAATACTAAAACTTCTAGATAGAAATTGGTTATACTTAGCTTTTTAAAATTAAATATTTAATTCTCCTGCCTCTCCTTGTGCACTGTATTGCAGTGTCAATATTCATTTCATTTGAAACCCATTTGGTCTCCTGAAAAGCTAGCCACAAATAGCTCTCAATAGCACCTCTGGGCATACACCAAAGTAAATCTGACTCTGAGTAAAATCTTGTAGCTTGCCAATATTTTCACCAGTTAGGAATTATAGGAATTCAGCCATAGAACTTGAAAATAAATTGAAGTCTCTTTTTAGCCATTTTTTGTTTTTAGTAAAGACCAAGATCCCATTCATTACAAAACTTTTTCATAGACATGAATGTTTGTGTTTTGTCCAGGAATAATAAATGATTGACTGTTACCCAGCAGCAGGGTGGGGTGGGATTCCTGGCACTTTCTTTTTTTTTTTTTTTTAAAGCAAAGGAAAAAACAACTGAGCAGAAATTTGCTCTTTCAACAGCTTTTTGTGAAAATGTAGCTTAAAGAGACCAGATTTTTTAAAAATCCCTTGTTGGAATAACTACAAATCTGATTGTGCAAAGCCAAGGGAAATACTCTTTGAAGTCAATATAAGCTATCTGACCTAGATGCTGCCATGAGGGCTGTCAACTAACAAGGCATCTTTAGTTTGTGAACTTTTTATCTTAATGAATCCTGAATTCAAATGTTTTCTTTTTAAATATAAATATTTGCTCTTGCTAAAGTTAAGTTGAAATTCTTGAGTGTTGACATGAGAATGCACAGAGAAGTTCGGTTTTATTGGTGGTAGCTGGAAGTCCACCGCTGGAACTCAAAATAGCTGATGTATTTTAAATCATTACCCTTTGTTGTACATAGTTTTACAATATAAAATAACATTTCAAATTATTTTTGAACAAAACCTTGATGCTAGGTCTCATAAAAGAAAAGTTTGCCTAATTCAAGAAGTGCTCGAAACTGGCGGTTCTCAAACTTTTTGCCCTGAGAGTTAGCAAAAAAACCCAACAACCCACTAATTATATCTGCCTTGCTGAGAGTTGGGAAATAAGTAGAATCATGTGTCACTTAGACCTGGAAACATTCTGAGAAATGTGTCCTTAAATGACGTCATCGTCATGGGAACATCACAGAGTGTATTTACACAAAGCTGGATGGCACAGCCTATTATACACATAGGCTGTATGGATGGTGGAGCCCCTTGACGCGCCTGGACTACAAACCTGTATAGCCTGTGACTACTGAAAACTGAAGGCAACTGTGACATGGCGTTAAGTATTTGTGTATCTAAACACATCTAAACATAGGAATGGTACAGCAAAAATATGAAATCTTTATCTTAGGGAACAACTGTTGTATGTACACCCATTGTTGATGAAACATTGCTATGAGGTGCATAACTCTGCTCTTTTTTTTTTTTTTTTTTTTGGGTTGGAGTCTCACTCTGTCGCCCAGACTGGAGTGCAGTGGCCGCTCCCGGCCACCACAGCCTCGACCGGCTGGGCTCCAGCGATCCTTCCACCTCAGCCTTCTGAGTAGCTGGAACTACAGGCGCGCGCTACCACACCCAGTTGATTTTTTGATTTATTGTAGAGATGAGGTCTCGCCAAGTTGCCCAGGCGGGTCTCGAACCCGCGGGCTTAGGCAATCCACTCACCTCAGCCTCCCAAGGTGCGGGATTACAGGCTGAGCCACCGAGCCCGGCTAACTCTGCTCTTATATTCCGTGCTAATGTAGACTGGGCCACCTTTTTTTGGTTTTGAGTCAGAGTCTCACTTTGTCACCTAGGCTGGAGTGCAGTGGCATGCTTATGTCCAACGCATCTTCGACCTGCTGGGCTCAGGCAATCCTTCTGCCTCAGCCTTCCAAGTAGCTGGAACCACAGGTGCACACCACGATGCCCAGCTAATTTTTTTGATTTATTGTAGAGACGAGGTCTCACCAAGGTGCCCAAGCTGATCTTGAACCTGTGGGCTCTGGCAATCCTCTTGCTCTTGCTTCCCAGAGTGCTGGGATTACAGGCGTGAGCCCCTGCACCCGTCAACTATAATGCTATAATATTAGGTAGACACACAGGACAAGCAGACTGAATAAAGAAAACTCAGCCATAGTCCAAGAAAGAAAACTAAGGACCCTAAAGGCCAAATCAAATGTTTAAAAAAAAGAGTCCCCATAATATAAGAATGCAGGATGCCTAGTTAAATTTGAATTTCAGATAAACAATGAATACGTCTTTTTAGTGTAAGTATGTCTACATACTTTGGGACACACCCATACTTTTAAAAGTATTCATTGTTTATCTGAAAATCAGATTTTACTGATCATGCTGTGTTTTATCTGGTAAAACTAATTTAATAGAAAACAATACAAGGGAGGAAAGCTTTATCTTAGATTATAGGTAGGAATCCCTCCCTGAGTCTCCTTTCATGTTGCCCTTTATCCAGGGTATGGTTTTCCAACTTTTGTCCCAAAAATTCCCAGGTTGATCACGTCATGTTATCTTTATTCTTGCATCTGTCTTACAACGTCCTCCAATATCACTCATTCATTCACTTTTTTCTTTCCTTTTCATTCATAAGCCTTTTCATTTTCAAACTGCAGTTAACAGCTCCAGGTACATTCAAGAGTCAATCCTCTTACCCATCTCCAAATGAGGAACTACTATGTTTTCCTGGGGAAGAGTACAAGGAGCCAAATCCAGAATAGAGAGTACAAAAAATTAACAGGCCAAATCTTTGGAAGGTCTCAACCGTAAAGGAGCAATTGTTTCTTTACTCCTACTATTTTTGCAGGTAAACAGGCTGGAACAGATAGGCAAGGAAAAGATTCTTTCAGGTACGTGAAGTGTAGTTGGAATACTATTAGTTCAAATCTCACCTGTCTTAAGTTAGAACTACCCCCTCTACCACCACTCAGACCTTTGGAAGTTTAAATGGCCAATTATAAACTTGTCAAAAAAAACAGTTAAATAAGAAGTTTAAAATGGTATAGGATTTGGACGCTGATAGAATAGTTGATTACACTACAGAATTATTGTGAAATGTTTTGGGGTATGACAATAGTGTTGTGGGCTAATCCCAGCACTTTGGGAGGCCAAGGTGAGAGGATTGCCTGAGCCCACAGGTTCAATACCAGCCTGGGTAATTTGGCGAGAACTCATCTCTACAACAAATTTTTAAAAAATTAGCCGGGCGCGGTTGTGTGTGCATATAGTTTCAGCTACTTGGAAGGCTGGGGCAGAAGGATCACCTGAGTCCAGCAGGTTGAGGCTGCAGTGGCCATGAGTGTGCCTCTGCACTCCAGCCTAGGCAACAGAGACTGCAACTCAAAAAAACAACAACAAAAAAATGGTGTTGTGGTTAGACTTTTAACGAGATTCTTTTCAATACATCCTGAAATATTTGCAAAGTAAATGATATGTCTGGAGTTATTTTCATAGGACAGTGGATGGAGCACAGATAAAGCAAGTTTGTTGATGCTGGATAATGGGTATCTACCTGGGAGAACATTGTACTATTCTCTGTGTTTTTATGTATCTTTGAAATTTGCCATAATAAGAACTTTAAAAGTAAAAGTTATTATATACATACAATGGAATATTATTCAGCCTTAAAAAGGAAGACAATTCTGAGTAGCTATAATTCTAAATTCCAAGTAGCTATAACATGGGAGAACCTTGAAGACTTTATGCTAAGTGAAATAAGCCAGTCACAAAAGGACAAATACTGTATGATTCACATATAATGAGTATAAATAATTTTGAGAGTTTGGTGTACCCAGAGTATTAAAACTCATAGAAACAGAAAGGAGAATGATGGCTACCAGGGACTGGGGGAGGGGCAAGTGGGGAGTTAGTATTTCATTGGTACAGATTTTCACTTTGGAAAGATGAAAGTTCTGGAGATGGATGGAGGTGATACTTACACAACAGTGTAAATGTACTTAATACCACTGAACTACACACTTAAAAATGGTTAGTGTGGTAAATGTTGCCTTATGCATATTTTAACACAATGAAAAGAAGATATTAATTTAGTTTTATAGATTAAAAATGTATACTTTTATTATGAATAGCACAAATAAAAAATGGAAAATAGTGATAAGTTCTGAATATAGGGGAATATAAACTAACTTTTATCCTTGAAGAAAAAAATACACATTCCTTTCAAGATTAAGAAAAATAATCTATCCTCTTAATCTTCCCTGATGGCAACTGTAAGTTTCCTTTTAAATGTGCTTTAACTTTGAATTTACATAATAAAAAGAAAATTTTAAAATAAGCAAATAAATAAATATTATCATAGAAAATATGGCCAGCATTACCATCAGGCAACTTTTACTTAAATAGTTCAAGGGTGACAACATCTTGAACTAATTAGCTTCCAATTAAACTGCCTATACTTGAAAGCCCATGTGCCCTTCCTGTCCCTTAGAACCAGGTCACAAAAGTCGGTCGTGATTTTAGACAGAGAACAGAGTCTGGGCACCCTTCCCAGCATGTCCCAGCTCTGCCATACTCATGTGGCATCCCAAAGATCATTTCATGGAATTCCAGCCCCTTTGGCCACATCCTATGAGATTTTCCAAAGAAAATGAGAACAGAAAGCCAAAAAATTGATAAAGCAGTCACCCTTCAGCAATTCTAAGAAAATCCCATTAGAATCTATGCTCAAGACCTCAAACTTGTTCACAAGGATTAGCTATCTCATGCTTGTATTCATTGTTTTTCATTTTCCATTGCTTTGAAAAATAACTGACTGACAATGCTGTCACTTCTAAAATGTCAAACCCCACGGAAGGAATCTAATTCTTGCAATGTTCCCCATGCACCCATTCACCACGTGCATTTCTAACCCACAGAAAGCACTGTGGGCTAAGGACTGAGGACTCTGTGGATACTCTGACCTGGGCCCCACGGTGCCAACCCTCCAGGGAACACCTCTTCATATAATGACCCGGCCATACTGAGGACCAATCCCTTTTGCATCCATATGTTCAAGGTCAAATAGTTTGAGCACTGAGCAACACACAGGCAGAAATGTAGCCGGCAAAGCCCTGACTCCATGGGGCAATAACCAAGAAGAGATGGTAGACACTGAAGAAGTAATTGTAAGTGTGATGAGAAGTATAGAACACTTTAGAAATATAGGATATTCTGCCTACCCCAGTCTGGGCTGGCAGTGGTCAGGAAAGGCTACTCTGGCAAGAAACAGAATGAAGGAGTTAAGATGACAGCTCACCCTGGAAAGGAATTTTCGAGTAGAATGGCCTGTCTCAGGAGGTATCCAGACAGAGGACAGAACACGAATGGGGATACTGGGGAGGACGTCCCCTGCACTAGATGGGCTGGAAAGAGGTAGAGTAGCAAAGTCATAAAGAGCACAGGCTTTGAAGACAAACAGCTCTCAGGTCCTTTTCCATCTTCCTCACATCCACGGAAACATGAATTCAAAATTTTGGACAATTGTAAACACACACAAAAGTAGAATCATGTAATGAACAATAATGTCCTATTCAGCCCTCAGCCTTAGCAATGACCAACTCGTAGCCATCTTCTGCTTACATCCTTACCCAACTTCTCTGATTCCATCATGATTTTAAGGTAAATCCGAGACACTATATCATTATATCCATAAATATTTATCACACCCATAGAAAATATACCTCGAGGCCAGGCTTGGTGACTCAACCTGTAATCCCGTGCTTTGGGAGGCCGAGGTGAGTGAATTGCCTAAGCCCTGGGGTTCGAGACCCGCCTGGGCAACTTGGCGTGACCTCATCTCTAAAATAAATCAAAAAAATTAGCCGGGCATGGTAACGCATGCCTGTAGTTCCAGCTAATTGGAAGGCTGAGGCGGAAGGATCGCCGGAGCCCAGCAGGTCGAGGCTGCGGTGGCCGGGAGCGGCCACTGCACTCCAGTCTGGGAGACAGAGTGAGACTCCAACACAAAAAAAAAAGAAAAGAAAAAAGAAAACGTACCTCTAAAAGACAATGGCTTATTTTAACATACTGCACAATACTATTACCATATGTAAAATGTTATTAGTAATATCTTAATATCATCAAATATCTAGCCATTTCTAAATTTAAAATTTCTAATTGTTTCTTAATGTCCTAATCTTTTCTCTCTTTATTTTTTATGGTTTCTTTGCTTGACTAAAGATCTAAATAAGGGCCTCTCTTTGTGTTTGGTGCCTTGCCTTTTTAAGCCTTAATTTCCTCATCTGACTGTAACTCTCTTACTACACCCTTAATTTCAGAAGGGCAAGGCAGTAAAGATCATAACTGGAAAAAAGCAGCTGTCTGAGGATTAGCCAAGAAGTCACTTACACAGAGTTTGGAAGGTTTTACACAGAGTTCTTTCCCTTGGGCTCAAGTTACCCGATGTCATCCCCATAGCACCTACCATAGGATCAGGGGTGAGTTCTCTGCCCTGTTCAGATTGCCCTTCCTGTTCCTCAAAAGTTATGGCCACCTTTGTCCTCAACCCTGGCTGCTGCCCAAGGAGTTGCCCCTCTTTCAGTCTCCCTGGGAGTCTCTTTTCTCTAGACTTCTTCTCCCTTCACTGCTCCCCAAGCCCTATGACCTATTTTTCTCCCCCATCACCTCCTTCTCCCCTGCATCTGTCCCTAGTGATCAATCATTGAGTCCCATCTTGTTTTCTCCTGGATGGAGCCAGAGATGATTTCAAATGGGTGAACATGAAGGAGGAGATGAAAGAAAATAGCCCCAAAGTACAGCTTCAAAGCCAAGCACCCATGAAACATTGAGACTCTTAGCACAGCCCAGGTGGTTGCCTCTTAGTGTATTATATATAGATGCATTACTATGCCACAAGAGTCTCTGGCTCTTTCTGTGTTTCGAGTTGTGTAACAGAAGGCAAATTCTGTTGTCCCAGCTTGGTGTGAGCCTCACTTATTCCAAGAGCGAGAGTTGGTGTGTGTCAGACCCCACAGTAGGGTAAGGTGCAGGGAGGTTCTTCCACATAAAAATGGATTTAATAATTCCAGCTACACAGGTACGACACACAGTATGTGCACAATAAATATGTATTGGGTGGAATCAGTGAACAGAATGAGTAAAAGGGATCAATCTTGACACACTGTAAATTATCTCTTTTTTTTCTTTATTTTACTGTAAAGATGTGGGGTATAAGTCAGGATTAGGTACATAAGTAGTCCTCGTGCAGGTGCAGTTTGGGCCTCTAACTGGTCCTCACTTTCCCTGGTTTAGGAATGGGAACCCTTAGTGATGTTACGTGCCCTACCCTTACAGTATCCCACACCTGCCGATCTCTCTCGTAGTATTGTACCAATGTTCAGGATCCGCTTATGATTGAGAGCATGTGATATTCAGTTCTTTGTTCCTGTGATAGGTCACTGAGTATGATGGACTCTAAATCCTTCCAATTTTCTGTGAAGTCCATACTTTTGTCCTTCTTTATGACTACATAATACCCTTTGTGTATATGTACCACATTTTCTGTATCCAGTCCACTTTTGATGGGCAGCAAGGTTAGGTCCATGTTTTTGTTATTGTGAATGGTGCTGCAGATTTTCAATCAATACAACTATAAAATAGGTATTATTGTCAGAGGATAGCTGAGGTCTCTCCCATCTACCAAACTCTAAGGCATGAAGCAGTCAGGGCTGGGCACTGGAAGACCCACTTCCCTGGGGCCCAGGACGAGGGACTCAAAGGAGCTACTGCACCATGAACTTTGCTCCCACTAACTGTGCGCTTATTGGAAGACAGTACATTAGATCTGGAGCCTTGGAGAGGACACTTCAAATTCCAAACTTTGCATTGCATCTGTGACCGGCTCCTTGGCTGGCATAACTGCTGAATCTTCTCACCGACCCCAAGAGGGAAACAGGCTGGGATTCCTAGACACATCTTGCCGGTGACAAACCTGAGGCTCAGAGAAGGAATGGAGCTCCCCATGCTCAAAGAATGAAAGCAGGCAAACCAGAACTCCTGTCCATCGGTTTCCCAGGCCAAAGCTAGTTCTATTTTCTTGTTTCTTTTTCATTGTTTTCGATCCACACAATGGTTTTTTTCAGAGTATAAAATAGCACGTGCCCATTACAGGAAGCTTAGATAAAACCAAAGCAATACATATGAGAAGAAATTCCAGAAATTCCATCCTCTATGGTTAACAGCTCTAAACATTTTAAAGTAATTTCTATCTAGTCATTTTTATACATGCATATTTTTATGTAATTGAAATCATATTATATATGCACATTATATATACATATTTGTTGTTGTTGTTTGTAAAGACAAGGTCTCACTATGTTGCTCAGGCTGGTCTTGAACTCCTGGACTCAAACAATCCTCACCCAAAGGCTGGGATTACAGATGTGAGCCACCACACCCAGCCAACATTTATATCTCATGATTCACTTAATTTTATGTCATAATTATGCCTATTGGGCTATGAAAAATTTTTATATCATAATCGGCCTACCATGTTGTCAAAAAAACCTTATTGACATCATTTTAATGTGTGAATAAGTTTCCATTCTATAAATATGCCATAAGTATTAAGTGTACCATTTGATAGTTACTTTGTTCCCAATGTTTCTTTTATAAATAATGATGGAGATGAACATCTTTGTTAATGAAACTCGAAACTCGAGCCAGTCCTTTGCTTATTTCCTTAGGATTGTGTTCTAGGAAAGAAGCAGTGGTTCAACAGGGGTCTGTACCCCAAAGTCCCTACCAGTGAAAGCTCTCCAGTTGCTACAGAGTCGTCATTCAGAAACAAAGTAACTTCTAAATAAGTAAATTCAATAGAAAATTTGGTTCTTTAACTTTTCAAGATATACTTTTATGTTTTGAGATGTATTCATCTTATGTCTGATAGCTTCAGTGGGCGTTTAATTTAGTAAATATTCCAGAATTAATTTTGTGGGATAATGCTACATTGCTAGGTGCCATTAGAAGTTCAATGGCTTCTATTGTACCTAAGTTGCTTATGTGGCAGAAGACCACAAGGATGGGTCTCATAGCAACTTTGCCAGTCCCAACCCATCCTCTGAAGTCCAGACTTGAATAACCACTTGCCTAGTTGACATCTGAACTTGAATCTGTAATAGAACCCTCAGATTTCTCAAGTACCTCTCCCAACATGTTCTTTCCCAGTTTTTCCCATATAAGTAAATGGAATCACTCACCTGACTGCTAAGGACAAAAACCTTTGGAACATCCTGGATTACTCTTTCCTTCAACCTCTGCCTCCAGTGCTTCATGGAGTCCTGTCTGCCCCCTTCAGAATATCTTCAAATGGAGCCCATTCACTCTTCAGAGCGTGTCTCTCCCACCTCAAAACCCTCCAGTAGTGTCCTGCCACTCTTGCAAATAAAATTCAAATTCCCTTGGCCGGGCACGGTGGCTCATGCTTATAATCCCAGCACTTTGGGAGGCCAAGTTGAGAAGATTGCCTGAGCCCACAGGTTCGAGACCAGCCTGGGCAACTTGGCGAGACTCTGTCTCTACAATAAATCAAAAAATTAGCTGGGCATGGAGTAGAATAAACTATAAGGAACTTGTAAAGTACACACCTCTAGACAAATGGAAATTATTATCATTCCATTAATGTGGCAGCATGCTTGGTGTTGTGTGCTCTGTAAAAATGAGCAAGGCCTAGTCTCCACTCACGTGGCTAAAGTCATTAGTCAGTTGAGATATCACAGAAGTCTTTGACCAAGAGAAATGGTTTGCTGTAAGTACATTAAATTTCTGAGGATATTGGAGGCATATTTAAAGTTAGCATTTAGGAAGGTAGACTAGCACTTTGAAAATTGGCTGTTTTCAAATACTAATAGAAATTAGTATCTACCAAAAAGTAGCTATGGCAAAAATGAATACTTTGTCAATAAAGTTTAATTTACTGCAAGTAAGTAGATCACCTTTCTGTTTTCTCTAATTTGCACCGTGAAATAAATATTTAGCTGCTATAAGAATGCCATCTAGTGGCCACTCAAATAAACTACAGAGGCTTGTAAAGTCAATTGAGATAATCAAGCATCATCCAGATTTCCAGATTTCACGACCAGTAAATGTTCATGGAGACTCTATAGCATTGCCAAGATTTTATTTTGTCAAATCAGGATGTTAAACAACTAATACCACCTACTAGCAGACAAAAAAAGAACACCCAAACACCTCCCAAAACAAAATTTAAAAAATGTACTTCAAATTGCAAATATTTCACATTATGAAAGATGAACCACATTGCCTTTTTTTTTATCATTTGGGAAATGAGACCTAGAAAATTTTTACAGATAGATACCAGTATGTAGACTGGTACATGGGAACTGCTGTTCGGTTAATGGTCCCTTCTACATCCTCTACCTCCATACCCCCAGCGGTGGAGAGGTACTATCAGAAAGTAGATTATACACGCGGCTCCCTTCATCCAGCTCTGATGGCAGGAGATTTCTCTTTAATTTGGGGGAAATTGTCAGCCTCCACCCCTTGGTTCTGGTTTTGTCCTGGGCCCCCCCATGAAGAAAGCTAAACCATTTTCTATGCTGATATGTGAAAGCAACTCTCAGGCCCCACCCTCACTCCATCCTCTTCCCTAGATTGAATCCCCTAGTTCCTTCAGCCAGTTCCTAAAATCTCAGCTGGTACAGCAATAAGACATGCATGTCTTTCCGGAGTCTGGTTGCTACAAAGAAAAGAATCTAGATATTTGCAAAAAGACCCTTGAAGGATAAGAAGTCTGAAAACTTTTCCCAGGTTAACCAGCTCAAAGCAGCACAGAAGTTTACTTATTTATCAACTTGCTTGGCAGATGGGAGGACAGGCATCCACAAAGCCATAGTCTTTTTTTTTGAGTTGCAGTCTCACTCTGTTGCCCAGGCTGGAGCGCAGTGGCATGCTCATAGTCACCGCAGCCTCTACCTGCTAGGCTCAGGCAATCCTTTCGCCTTTCTTCTCAGCCTTCCAAGTAGTGTGTGCTACCACATCCGGCTAATTTTTTTTTTTTTTAATTTATTGTAGAGACGAGGTCCCGCCATGTTGTCCAGGCTGGTCTTGAATCCTTGGTCTCAGGCAATCCTCTCACCTTGGCCTCCCAAAGTGCTGGAATTACAGGCTTGAGCCACCGCATCTGGCCCACAGTCTCTTAAATTACAAATGTATCATTCGTACCTCTAGGCGCAGTCCCCTCCACCACACCTCCTGAGGCCACTGGATAATGCTAAGGTCTTTCGTTGTCACACTCCATTACTGACCTTTCAAAGACTCTTGCTAGTGGCCTTTGCTTTTAATAGGAACTGCCAAAAGACAAAATTACAACAAATTTTGTTTAAAGATCTAATTGGCTTTTTTTTTTAAGTCAGGGTCTCGCTCCATTGTCCAGGTTGGAGGGCAGTAGCGCCATCATGGCTAGAAATCCCGGGCTGAAGTGAACCTCCAGCCTCAGTCGCCCGAGCAGCTGGGACTACAGTTGCATGCCACCATGCCTGGCTAATTTCTTTTTTATTTTTTGTAGACAATTTTTTGATATTTTGTAGAGATGTGGTCTCACTGTATTGCCCAGGGTGGTCTCAAATTCCTGGGTTCGAGGGATCCTCCTGCCTTGGCCTGCCAAAACGCTGAGATTACTGGCATGAGACACTGCGCCCAGCCCTAACTGGCTTTATCTGTGATTCTAAAATCAGGTAACAACTCATCTTGTAAAATAGAACGAGTGTTCCAATGAAATGAACAGAGGACAAACAAGTTATAAGTCAAAAAAGGGTTGAAGAAAGCAGAAACAGGGAACAAAAGACAGATTGTTTCTTTTTTTTTTTTTTTTTGAGTTGGAGTCTCACTCTGTCGCCCAGACTGGAGTGCAGTGCCACTCCTGGCCACCGCAGCCTCGACCTGCTGGGCTCCAGCGATCCTTCCACCTCAGCCTTCCAAGTAGCTGGAACTACAGGTGCGTGCTACCACGCCCGGTTCATTTTGATTTATTGTAGAGATGAGGTCTCGCCAAGTTGCCCAGGTAGGTCTCAAACCCGCGGGCTCAGGCAATCCACTCACCTCAGCCTCCCAAAGTGCTGGGATTACAGGCTGAGCCACCGAGCCCGGCTCAGATTGGTCATTTCAAAGTAATCTTCCTTATAGGGTTAAAGCAGAGAGGGACTTTCTTTTTATACTGACTCAGGCTGACTGGAATCTCCTGTGTTTTTTGGAAAACGGGCTCATTTCAATGTTTGGTTTGATTGTGAGGCACTTAGCACAAGTGACTCCATTCTAGCTTGGGCTGGTCTGCCAGGACCTAGTGCGGAAGGAGGCTCATCCAAAACAACGGCCTCCCATAAACTGTGTAACAGAATCAAATGTGTTGGTATGTTGTTTGTTTTAACTGTGAGTGATAGAAAACTTCATATCAACTGTGGTTTAAATAAGATAGTTTTGTTTTGTTTTGGTATAAAAGCCTGGAAGTGGGCAGTCTGGGACTGATAGGGGCTCCCACAATATCAGGAACCCAAGCTCCTTTTTATCTCATTGCTCCCCCGTGTGTGTGGTTTCTATTCCCAAGGTCACTTTGGGGCCCGATGTGATTTCTGTAGCTCCAGTCATTGTATCCACATTCTGGGCAGTTGAAGGAAGAAAGACGAAGAACAACAGTCCTCCTCTATTTAAGAACATTTCCCAAGAGTGCATGCCATTCCTGTTAGCCACTTCTAGCTCCAAGGGAGACTATGATATTGTTTTCTTTCTCTCTCTCTCTCTCTCTCTCGCTTTCTTTCTTTCTTTCACCTTCCTTCTTTCCTTCCTTCCTTCCTTCCTTCCTTCCTTCCTTCCTTCCTTCCTTCCTTCCTTCTTCTTTCTTTCTAATTGACTTGGGGTCTCACTCTCTCACCCAGGCTGCAGTGCAGTGGCACAATCACAACTCACTGCAGCCTTGACCTCCTGAGCTCAGGCAACCCTTCCACCAGCCTCTCAAATAGGTGGGACTACAGGCACACATCACCACACCTGGCTGATTTTTTTTTTTTAATAGAGGTGAGATCTCACTACGTTGCCCAGGCTAGTCTCAGACTCCTGGGCTCAAGCAATCCCCCTGCCTCAGCCTCCCAAAATGCTGGGATTACAGGCATGAACCACCATGCCCGGCCTTGTTTTTTAATAAGGAAAAAGATTAAAACTAAGGTTAGGAGACAAGTAGCTATGTGTGCCGCCTGTGCACAAGGTCAGACATAAAGTTAAAAGATCACTGATCCAACCCTGGCAATCAGCCTCTCTGAAAAATCATTAAACTTAAGACCATATCCTATATGGCTCCATACCTAAAATCTGCTAAAATGAGATCAGCGAAAATGACCAGTGGGCAAAATTGGGTCCATGAAAATGTATCCAGTAGGATCATGATCATTCAAGCAAGTGAATTTCACTTGAATCTCCTGGATTTGGATTTTCATGCAGGAATTCCTTCCCCGCACATCTCAGAAATGCTATGTTTTCCAAATCATGTGAAAGATAAGTTGAGAAATCTAGAAACCTGGGAAATGTGTTCTGTGAGAATTAAAGCTTAACCATCAACATGTTGAACTAGATGTTACTAGAATCCACTGACACCGAATCACAAGCAACAGTAGGTGTGTATCCATTTAAGGTTGACAGCTCTGAATGGAACAGGAGAACAAAGGAGAGAAGCGGTTGCACTGTGGTAACCCAATATCTGAGAAGGCTTGCATGTAATGTTTGCCAATTCCAAAGAAATCACCCAGAGGTCTGTTAGGGAAAGACGCGGGTTTATTAAAACGTATGATGGAGCCGGGCTCGGTGGCTCAGCCTGTAATCCTGCGCCTTTGGGAGGCTGAGGTGAGTGGATTACCTGAGTCTGCGGGTTTGAGACCCGCCTGGGCAATTTGGCGAGACCTCATCTCTACAATAAATCGAAAAATCAGCCGGGTGTGGTAGCAAATGCCTGTAATTCCGGCTACTTGGAAGGCTGAGGCGGAAGGATCGCTGGAGCCCAGCAGGTCGAGGCTGCGGTGGCCAGAAGTGGCCACTGCACTCCAGTCTGGGTGACAGAGTGAGACTCCAACTCAAACAAAACAAAACAAAACAAAACAAAAATATATGATGGCAGCAGGTTGGTGCAGAATCCACATCTTTGGGCAGTACAGCAAGAAGTTTATAGGCAAGCATGTTGAGTTAAATTCCTATCCAGTGTGTACAATTACATTGATTAAAGAGTGATGACTGCCTGAGCCCAGGAGTTCGAGACCAGCCTGAGCAACATGGCAGGATCTCATCTCTACAATAAATAAAAAAAATTAGCCGGGCATGGAGGCGTGTACCTGTAGTTCCAGCTGCTTGGAAGGTTGAAGAGGAAGGATCACTTGAGCTCAGCAGGTTGAGGCTGTGGTGGCTGTGAGCGTGCCACTGCCCTCCAGCCTGGGTGATAGAGTGAGACTCCAACTAAAAAAAAAAAAGAGTGATGACTACATTGCTTTCAGCTTTGCCTGGTTACCTGCATCCCATGACTGATTACGGGGAATATGCATACCCTTCAGAGGCCACTCCCTGAAGAGGTGGGGAAACAGTCCATGTCCAGTCAATGCCTCACAGTGTTCATTATCTAGTCAGTCTTGCCGACTGCTGTTGCCATATCAGCAGTGGTGTGCTGGAATTAGCTGGATCTTATAGGCTTGAGAGAGAGCCAGATGCATCTTTTTCTGAGTCTCAGTGATATCACATTGGTAGCTGAGCATTGACCATCGTGGGAGCATTTGTGCCTCCCCTTGGAATCTGGCAAATGCCACATATCAGGGTTTGTATTTGTTTTCCAGGAGTTGATTTTCCAGCATACACCATTTGTGCATGTGGGTGTCTGTGGCCTGGTCTGCTTCTAACAATAAGTCGTTTTTGCAAACAAAATAAATAGTAGTACTTTAGGCACATAGTATACTTACACAAATTCTATGAGTGGTGTCAGAAAAAAATAACAAATTTTGGAAGCAAAATAAGTCCTGAAATGGGCAATTTCAGCAAGTGATTCTGTTAACCTTGCCAGTAAGTCTGAAGGTTAATATTATTTGAACACTTCTCAGTAATGATTGCTGACATTTCGATGTGTCTGAATATTCACTATGGGCTACAGTTCTTTGTAAATACTTCAACAGAACAGATGGAAAAAGAAGAAGATGTGGTTGTTGCACAACATTCCAACAGGAAATCAGAAACTGCTCTGAAATCTTAATTAGCAAGAGCAAGAGTAATATTGATTTCAACAGCAAAATCAAGACGAGGGTAAAAAAAAACAAAAAAACTCCTAATTAAAAAAGAAAATGAGACTGGGCTTGGTGGCTCAGCCTGTAATCCCAGCACTTTCGGAGGCTGAGGCAAGTGGATTGCCTAAGCCCACAGGTTAAAGACCAGTCCAGCTAACTTGGTGAGACCTCATCTCTACAATAAGTCAAAAATTAGCCGGGCATGGTACCGCGCGCCTATAGTTCTGGCCACTTGGAAGGCTGAGAGGGAAGGATTGCCTGAGCCCAGCAGGTCGATGCTGTGGTGGCCCTGAGCGTGCCACTGCACTCCAGCCTGGGCAACAGAGTGAGACTCCAACTCAAAAAATAAATAAATAAACAAAAAAGAAAAAGAAAATGAGCTGAACATGGTGGCTCACATCTGTAATCCCAGCACTTTGGGAGACAGAGGGGAGAGGATTACCTGAGCTCAGGAGTTCAAGACCAGCCTAGGCAACATGGCAAGATCTCATCTCTACAATAAATTAAAAGATCAGTCGATTATGGTGGCACTTGCCTGTGGCTCCAGCTGCTTGGAAGACTGAGGTGGAAGGATCACCTGAGCCCAGCAGGTCAAGGCTGCAGTGGCCATGAGCATGCCGCTGCACT
>NW_007250689.1:132173-173737 GCF_000164805.1 Carlito syrichta
CGAACCCGCAGGCTCAGGCAATCCACTCACCTCAGCCTCCCAAAGGCGCGGGATTACAGGCTGAACCACCGAGCCTGGCTTATATTTCCATTTTTAAGTGATTTTTATTTGGCGTTTGTTTGTCACGATTTCTATATCCAGTGCCTCTATTAGGTAGAGATGATTTTTACATGTTACTGAAATGATTTTGTCACCATATATGTTTAATAATAATAATAAATGGTATTGGTCTGTTTTGTGTTGCTATAAAGGTGAAAGGATGAAAAACCAAAATGGAGTAACTTGAGTCAGGGTGGCAGTCATTTTAACATTGCCTAACTTTGTCAGGCTTTTTCACCAGCTTATTTCAACCCACCATGTCATTGTTAAACAAGAAACAAAGCCAGTTTCCCAGAGTTCCTTACTGATAATTGTTTTGTAACCCCCCAAGAACACTTTGTACTAATTACCCTTTTATCCAAAGTATTCCAGACATAAGGGCTAAGCTGACCTCTTCCACTGTGATCAACCCTTCCTGACCAACTTTACAGATCCTACTCCATAACCATGAAGACAGCTCCTAAATTATCTCATCCAACAATGCTTACTTGCTCTTACTAAAAGGGAAGCTTTAAAAGCTTTCTACCTCAAGCATTCACTGCTAAATATCCCTTAAGTGTCTGGCCCCCTCTCCAATCTTGGAGAAATGGATCTACCTTTTTTTCTCTGACCTACTTTCTAAGTAAACTTTTTCTGACTTACTCTTTGTACAATTTTTTGCATCATTCTCATGGCATCCGCTCACAGACCTAACAAAAGGAATACCTAAAACTGGGTAATTTATAAAGAGAAGAGGTTTATTTAGCTCACATCTCTGAGTGGCGGTGGCGTCTGGGCTTCTGGGGAGACCTCGAGAAGCTTTTACTCCTGTCGAAAGCAAAAGGAGCTGGCAAGTTGTGACAGCAAGGAATCTTATTGTATTACTGTGCACGGTCCAATATTAATTGGGTTCGATCCGCAAAGAACACCACCACACGCCAGCAGTTGAAAATTAAACAGCTTTATTTTGATATCGAAATATAAATTAGTAAGGGGGCAAAAGAAAGAAAAGAGGGGAAAACACTTTACCACCATCCTGCGATCCTATCTCAGAGAAATTCTCATCACCCAGACAGGGACAGCACCGGAGCCAGCATCGCCCAATTGAGAATGTAAATCTCAGGCTCTCCCTTGCTGCTCTTTCCCATGCTAGATTCAGACAAAGAGGAGCCACCCTTGCTAACAGAGCAGGCATCAATTAATTAACTCAGTACTCATGAACTCGCACTTGGTTAGGGTCCAAGTCCAATTTCCTAAAAAACCAAATGCTCTGCCGAAAACACCTGGTTTATAGAACATTTGGTTTACCTTTCTTGTCCCGAGCGGGTAGCCAAGCCACCAGAGTCAAGGACGCCTGGGGTCATCCTCCTTTCATGCACACAGCATACCCCTTGTCAACTCTTACTCTATTTTCCTTACCCTTTCACAAGTCACATGGAGGAGCAAGAAAGAGGAGGGGAAGTGCCAGGAAGGGAACAACCAGCTCTCACGTGAGCTCATAGAGCAAGGATGCCGTGTGTGGCAGGCTGGATATGGTATGGCCAGAGTCGTGGGGGCGTACAAGCATTCACCAAGACGGTCATGAATTAAGAAAGGCAGATTTATTAAAGGGAAGATACGCTGTGAAGGGCACAACGGGCTGGACAGCAGCGAGAGTGTCTGCTGCAAAGAAGCACATGCTAGAGGGATATTTTTATAAGAGGGGTCCAGTGTGGGCCAGGAGGAATTGCCTTTGGGGGTAACCTGCCAATTGATGGTAGTTTCTTGCTTCCTTAAGATAAGGTTAGTTAACAGCTATGGTCGACTGCCTTTTTGTTTGTCAGAGAACCAGGAACTAGCAGTGAGTTGTTGGCTACTTCCTTTGTTGGCTACAGAACCAACAGCAAATATTTTACAGCTGGTTCTCCAGCCTTGACAGCTCCTTGCTGTTATCAGTGTGTTTCTTTGTAGATTTTTATCTTGAGGTCCCTTTCCTTAATACAATTTACCAAATTTACTCAATTGGTGCTGGCCTAACCAGGCCTCATGTTCCTCCAGGACTCATGTTCATTTCCACAGGAAGGGCACCAAGCTAACAACAAGGGATCTACCCCCATGACTCAGACACCTCCCACTAGGCCTTACCTCCCACACTGGGAATCGCGTTGTAACACGAGGTTTGGAGGGGTCAAACATCCAAACTCTATCATAAACCCTAATGAAAAAACTCTGAAAGTTTTAGCACCATGCTATCACACAAATTTATTCACTGTTTATTATTGTGGTCACTTGTTATTATGTAAAAGCATGTAAATAAGATGTTATAAACAATATGCAGTAATTTATTATTTCAGGAATACTCGAGAATTCCTGGAAATTCCAACTTCTCATTCCTGAATACCAAATATCAGTATCAGTTGGAAATTTGGAAACATTATTTCAGAACTTTCAAACTCTTTAAAGCAGCGTATCACTTTTTATCAAACAAAATCTACCCTGGAGACAGAAGATACAAAAGAGATAAAAAATGAAGTTCTGGCTGAAGAAGGGAGAATAAGGAGCTGTGGTTCTGACCTGAACTTTGCGACCAATTTGCTGAGTGACTTGAGGTGGAACCCATCACTTTTGTGTATCTCAGTCTTGGTTTTCCCATCTGTAAATTGCGATCTGTACAATCTGCCCTACTGGGTCCCCAGGCTTGTTATGGGAGTCAACCGACAGATGCCCAAAGACGAGCTTTTTAAACTTGGGATAACTTGAAGACTGTTATGTGCCTGACAGATGTCAGCATTGCTATTCCAAGCTCTGCACTGACCTTGGATGTTTCACAGCCTCGCTGAGGAGAGAGGACATCCACACACGGATACAACCCTTGTGATTTGAGCCAGATGGTCAGATCCGGGACTGGAGGCCTGGACTCCAATGCCTCATCCTGGCTGCTCTCCTGGGATGGTCCCTCCACCAGTGTCTGTCCCTTTTAAGGGATGGGGTTTCAGGGTACAAATAAGACCTTGGATTTAAAGTGCAATCATGCTATAACTAGTCAGGATCAAGTCACAAAACAGGAAATTGTATCCCTCACATGAAAGTAATGGATTATTAAAAGGGGAGTGTGAATTATGAGGCACTTCAAAGTTCACTGAGATGGGGGCCAGAAAGTTACATTTTGGACTAGAAGTGCCATAAAATACAGAGGAGGACATCAGTTCCCTCTTAGGACTTCAGCCCCCACATCTGTGAAAGCCAGGAGGGCTAGGACGACTCCACTTTTCCACGCAGGGGCTCCACAGTCCCTCATTCCCCAGGTGAGCTTACACAGAAAAAGAACTTAGTTTTGTCCATTTGTATCCTGAGTGTCTTTACTAAGTTGAGTTTTGGTATCTCTCATCCTAAGGGGTCCTTTTTGCAAATCACAGCTGTTTGTCACAGAACAGTAATAATCCAGTTTGTTTTCATAATCTTTGAACCATCTTTTAAAACAATATTACGATGTTTTAAATAAAATTTGTAGGAGGACACTGATTTAAACTAGAATCCTTACCTGGGCCCAATAGACCAAACCAATATGAAGCCATCATGCTTAATGAAACAAATTAACTTAGGAATATATGCTACTCTTACTGAATGGCCGAGTTTTGGTTAGTTGGAGCAGGTGAGCTTAGCTAATCACAGAAGGCCAGCTGATTTGAATAACGTGAAACCTCAAGCAGTAACTAATTAAGCTGTAACCAATTAAGCTGTCTCCGTACCTCACTTCCATTTTCTGTCTTGAGTATAGTCTGAGCGTGATGTTGACTAGAGTTTTCCGAACCTATTTGGGTTCTGGGGGCTGCCCGCTTTAAGAATTGCTTTGCAGGTACCCTTGATGATAAGGGTTCATTACTTGCATAATTAACGTTTCTATACCTTATCCTGAATTGTACCCCACATCTTTAAAATAGAATAAAATAAAAAGACTTGCTTTGGACCAGGCCTGGTGGCTTACATCTGTAATCCCAGCATTTTGGGAGGCTGAGGCAGCAGGATTGCTTGAGCCCAGGAATTTGAGACCAGCTTGGACAACAAAGTAATATCTCATCCTTACAAAAAATAAGAAAAAATTAGCCAGGCATGGTGGCACGCACTTGTAGTCCCATCTACTAAAGAGGCTGAGGCAGGAGGATTACTTGAGTCTAGGAGGTCAAGGTCATGGTGAGCTGTGATGGAGCTACTGCACTCCAACTTGAGCAACACAGGGACCCCAACTTAAAAAAAAAAGAATCACTTTGTTTAGTTTTGAATTGCTTTAATTGCTCCAGTTAACCCTGCTGAATGTATTAGTCTAAGGACTTTTTTAACAGCAGAATAAAAAGCAACACACGCTCGTTCAAATAAGGTCAAACAGTACAGGGGAGCATACAGTGAAAACGAAGTCTCTTCCTTCCTCCAAGCATGTCCCCAGAGGTCATCATATCGTTCCTGACTTTTTCCTGTGTTTATACACATACACATTTGTGTAATTTGAAAGTTTTTGGTTCTTATTTTTCTGTTTTCTTGGGAGGAGAAGTGCTTGTTTATTTCATTTTACTTTATTTTATTTTATTTTATTATTTTTTTGAGTCAGAGTCTCATTCTGTTGCCCAGGCTGCAGTGCAGTGCACACTCATGGCCACTACAGCCTCAACCTGCTGGGCTTAGGCAGTCCTTCCATCTCAGCCTTCCAAGTAGCTGGAACTACAGGCATGCGCTATCATGCCTGGTTTATTCTTTTATTTATTGTAGAGATGAAGGCTCACCAAGTTGCCTGGGCTGGTCTCGAACCCCTGAGTTTAGGCAATCCTCTCGCCTCGGCCTCCCAAAGTGCTGGGATTACAGGTTTGGGCCACTGTGCCCAGCCTATTTTATTTTTTTAACCAGACTTCTCTGTATTTTTCTGTTTTTCTCCACTTATAGTGGGCAGTTTCCAAGTCAGCAAATTTTTGTAATGGCTGCCTATTAGTCCATATTGTGAATGTACCATAATCCCTTTATATATTTCCCTATTTATAGATACTCAGATCTTTATAATGTTTTGCTAATAAAAACAATGTGTAAGAACATCCTTGGAAATATTTGTTTGCACACTTGAGTGGTTGTCTCCATAGGATACACCCAACTGAAACAGGGTCTGACCATTGCCACGTTATCACTCTTATCCTACTCACTGCTAAGTGTAATTTCAGTCTCCTGTCCTTATCTCTTTGGTGGTCCTGCCCACCTATCTGGTGGACCCAACAGCTTTCTTCAGCTTTAAGACCTGGTCCCCTCAGAGGCCACTCACTTTGTTTCTTGGCAGCCAGGAATAGAATTAGCCAGAGGAGCTAATTCAAGGCTCGGTGAACACTGATGGTTGAGCTAAACATATTTTGTTGTTATAACACATTACCACAAATTCAGTGGCTTAAAACAACAAATGTATTGTTTTATGGTTATGGAGATCAGAATCCAAAAAAGGGCTCACTAGGCTAGAAAAAAGATGTTGACAGGGCTGTGTTTCCATCTGGAGGCTTCAGAGGAGAATTTGTTCCCTCCCTTTTTCACATTTAAGAACTTGTTTATTGCATTGGGCCCACCCAAATAATCCAGGACAATCTTCTTATTTTAAGGTCGACTGATTAGCAACTGTAATTTCTTTCTTTCTTTTTTTTTTTTTGAGTTGAAGTCTCTCTGTCACCCAGGCTGGAGTGCAGTGGCACACTCGTGGCCATTGCAGCCTCAACCTGCTGGGCTCCGACAATCCTTCTGTCTCAGCCTTCCAAGTAGCTGGAACTACAGGCATGTACCATGGCTAATTTTCTGATTTATTGTAGAGATGAGGTCTCACCAAGTTTCCTAGGCTGGTCTCCAATCTGTGGGCTCAGGCAATCCTCCCACCTCGGTCTCTCAAAGTGCTGGGATTATAGGCGTGAGCCACTGCGCCCAGCCAGCAACTATAATTTCATCTGCAACCTTAATTCCCCTTGTGAACATAACTTAGTCTCAGCTCCTAGGAATTTGGACATAGACATCTTTGGGAGATCATTATTATGCCTATGACTGATACCAAGAATCTGAAGGGGGAAGCAGATGCCCACCCAGCAATCTTCTAAGGAGTTTAGGTCTGTGTCTGAGAAAGATCCCTTTGACAGCTGGGCAGGCAGTGGTGAGGTAAGGCCAAGAGACCAGTCATAGGATTACAATGGTGAGTTCAGTGACAGTAGGGACAGGAGGAAGGTACAGGAAGAGTTGCTTGACTAACACCTGAAATAGGAGACAGCTTCCCCTCACCCAGGGCCAGGCCCCACCCCAGGACTGTGCTGCTGTACCTGCATCTCAGATGGACAAGGACAGAGGACCTCTACATGAGGCACCACAGCCCTGGCTTCAGTAAGCCACTGAAAAGGCCTCACAGCCTGGACGTCTTAAGTGGTTGCAAGGAAGCTCCTTCCCCAGCTGTGGGTCCTGCTGTCTCCCTCTACAGTTGGGGTTGGAGAGCTGTTGCCTTGGCACGTTCCTCAGTCTTACCTGAACTGGAGACCTGAAATTGGGATCCATGCCCCATCTCAGGAGGCACAGACTGGGTGTGGGTACAGCCAGGCCTCTCCCTCGGCTAGTGAGTCCCAGGACACTGTCTCTCTTCTCCTCAACTTACCCAAACACATTCCGTCAGGTCCAGAAGTTCCAGCAGTCACCCTCAACACCCGGATTCCAGTGCCTGGAAACTTAGCAACAAACCCCCTTGTCCCCACTCCCCAGCCTTGCCAACCTCAGCCACGTGAATTAGACAATAGGTATGTCTGTGTGTGTGTATGTATGTCTATCCCTGTCCGTGTCTGTCCTGAGAATCTGTCCCCATTTTTGTGTCTCTGTCTGACTGTGTTTTTGTATCTCTAGCTAAGATTGAAGCTGGTTTGGTTTAGCATTTTAAAAAATAGCTTTTGTTTCTTTGTAAGTGTCTTTTTTCCTCATTCAAAAGCAAACCATTCCTATGGGAAATAAATATAAACGAAAAGAAAAAAAACATTAAACACACACAATTCCTTCCACTTGCCCCGAGTCAACCACCTATTAACACCTGGGCAGGGCCAGAACATCACCACCATTGCTTTGCTGGATGCTGGTGTGGCCACATGCTCCTTGAGCTATGGCTGTTGCCATGCTTCCTGGCTTTGACTCCCCTCCCCTCCCTTGTGGAGGTGAATTTCCTCTTTCTCTCTCTAATTTACTTTCTAAATAAACTATATTCTCTAATCTAAAATAAACACCTGCGCGTATGACTCTCCACATCCTCTCTATGCACATAAGTACGCAGTCACATTTATAGACTTCTAATTTATTCTTTACTTACCAACATATGATAAATGCTCTTTTGTGTTAATGAGATTAAATTGTATCTCATGGTTTTCAAGGATGCCTAGTGTTTGATTTTATAGCTGAGCCAGGATGAGCTAGGATTTGTCAGCCCAGCTGTTTCCGGGTGGGGTTTAGTGTTTCTAATTTTTCACTATTACAAAGGTACTGGATGGATGCATCTGTAGGGGGCATGGAGGGAGGTTATAGATGTCTGTGTCTCCTGCTGTGTCTGCCTTTCCAAGTGTCATGTCCTCAGGGGAAGGGGGACTTGACACAGCATAGTGCCCCTTTTTTACTCCTTGGAACAAGTGGTTTCCTTTAAGGAAGGTCCTTTTCCGGAAAACATGTTATTTCAAGGCCTCCTAGATTCCAGAATTCAGCCTGTCCCAGAGAGAAACACCACCCTGGGTTCAGGGCCAGGGAATTCGGAGAGAGGGCAAGGCAGGGTGGGGGAAAGGTGCCTCTTCTCCCTGCCCTCTTTGACAGCTGGGTTTCAAGGACCGTCACACTCTCAGACATCCTCTAGGCAAGGCAGGATGGGATTCTCATCTCCTCTGAACAACCAGGGAAATTGAGGCCAGACAAGTGAGTGGAAGAGGCAGGAGTAGGATTAGCCCTTTCTATTGTGTCCAGTGGGGTGGGATTCAACAGAACAAGATTCTCCCTACCCTCTGCCTATCCAATGTAACAGGATGTCCTCCATATACCACACACTCTCAAATACCTCGCAAACTCACACACATATACTACACACACCACATGCCGCACAAAATATACCACACACTCACACTCGAATACACCATACACACACACACAATCACACATCCCATGCCACACACTCACACCTTAACTCACCACACTCTTGTTTACCTAAAAACACACAATACACATGAACTCACACCCACACTCTAACATACACGCACTCACACCACACACAATACCCCAATACTCACACAAACATACACACAGACCACACACATAGCACACACATCACACATACATCACAAACTCACACACTACACTCACTCTAATATACTACACACGCCAGCCCACATATGCCACACACACAC
This sequence comes from Carlito syrichta, assembly GCF_000164805.1. Taxonomy (NCBI): domain Eukaryota; kingdom Metazoa; phylum Chordata; class Mammalia; order Primates; family Tarsiidae; genus Carlito; species Carlito syrichta. The sequence continues at coordinate 140,651 of NW_007250689.1, forward strand.
CACTGTGGGGCTGCTTACTTTGCTGCACTCAAACCATTCTCCCCAACATCATTGGTGCCCCTCTTATTCAAAATCCCCAACCCTCTGCTCTGCTCACCTTCGCCACACCCCCGCTGCTTCCAACCACCGACCCACCTCCTCAGAACCCCTCTCCCTGGTCCCCACCCTGTAGGGTTGCCAGGCAAAATGCAGGATGGTCAGTTAAACTTGGGTTTCAGACAGACAACAGATCACGTTTCAGTTGTGTATGTCCCAACTATTGCCTGGGACATACACTCAAAATTATGTGTGGCCTATCTGAAATTCCAGTGTAACAGGATGTCCTTTATTTTGCCAAACCTGGCAACTCTACTCTGCGGATTCTCTGCCCATGTGCGTCCCACCTTCCTGAGCTTTTCTAGCCGCTCCTTCTCAGCCCCTCCCTCTGTCAGCCTGCTCCAGGGTGCTGGCCTTGGTCACCCTCTCTTCTCCAACTCCCCGCTCTCCTGTGACAGCTTCTCCCATCCCCTGGGATCCACCTCCACATGGGGTCGGCCTCCCCACAGTCCTGCAAGGATGTTTCTCCAGCTCCAGCCACAGGAACTACCTCTCCCCTGCAGCAACAGCATATCGCATATTGCAGTGTGTGTGTGTGTGTGTGTGTGTGTGTGTGTGTGTGTGTGTGTGTGTGTGTGTCTTCACAGACTGGACCTGCCCAGCCCCACAACTAAGGCTGTCTCTTTGCTGCCTCCATGGTCCATTGCCTGGAAATGTGCTGGCCAGTTGCAGCAAGAAGTGCTTCCCTCAGGAGCTGGCTGTGTTCACCTTCGTCGTCTCCTCGGGCCTGGCCACGCTGTGCCTCTGACTCCATGTCCCAACACCCGCTGGGAACCTCCCTTCATGCTGATCCCTGTGTCTGCAACCCTCTCCCCTGAATCCTGCTTGCCGAAGTCCCCTCCCTTCTTCAAATCCAGCCAAGGGCCTCCTCCTCCCAGGTTTCCCTGGGTCTCCCAGCTCTCCCTCCCCCAAGCACCCAGAGTGTGTCATCAGCTTTATCTGCAGTCTCAGTTCACTGAGTCCAGCTGACTCCCATGTTTCCTGGGCAGGGCCTGGTACATAGTCAGTACCCAGTCAGTGTTTATGGAATGGAGGAGTGGATGGCCGAATAAGCGAGTGAGTGATGGAATGCAGGAATAAGTGCATGGGTAAGTGAGGAAGTAAGACTCAGGGAGTAGATGGGTGGGTGGATGGGGGTGGCAGGGTAGTTGGGAGGGTGAAGAGCAAGGGAACAAATGAGGAGACCTCAGGGCTTGACAGACTCCCTGTCCCCTACCGAGGGAGGCCAGCCCCCAAGCCTCTCACCATGGCTTTGTTTTCAAAGTCCTGTGATTCCAGTCTGCAGAGACTACCGAACTGACCCGGCGAGGGTTATGACCACACAGAACAAGAGCAGAGCCCTGGGCCCGGGACCCAAGACATGGCTCCAACAGACGGGTGCCCGCCCTGGAGCAGAACTAACTCTGTTGAAGGCAGAAGGAGGCAGAGGCCCACACCTCTCCCCTCCCAGACTGCGCCACCATCTCTTCCCTTCTGGAGCTCCTGTGTCCAGGTTTCTCTTTGTGTCTGGACACACTCACCCACCTCTGATCAGTCTAGGCTCTTCCAAGAACAGGGCCCCACAGAGTTCCCCACCCAAGGAAGAACTTGAGAGCCTGCCTCAGCTGCAGAGAGCTGCCCTGCCAGAGGCCAGAGGCGGGGGCGCAGGGAGGACTGAGACAAAGCAAAGGTGGGAGGGTATTAAGGGCCGTATTACAGTTTGACTTCTTCCTCTACCCAGTCCTGCTTCCTCCTTCTTCCCCTCGCAGGCGCTGGCCCCTAACACACATCTCTAAGCCAAACTATGTCTCAGTGTTGATGTTGAGAGAACACAACCCGCTACACATTCCCTTGGCTCAGCCTCTAGGGCCTCCCCACATACAGCCAGCTCCCTTCTACGTGCATCTATGAAGGCCTCGCTTGGGAACTCTACCGATCAGAGTGAACGGGACCCAGTACCAGGAGCTCCTGAACCCAGGCTGAGCCCCTCCCCACATACTCCTCCTCCTCCCCCAGCCCATCTCTCCCATCAGACTGTCTCCTTGTACCTCCCCTGTGCACTTCTCCAAGCCCCAAGCTCTCTTGAAAGCACTTCCGGTGGCAGCCACATGGCAAAGAAGCCTTTCTGGACACACTTAGAAGCCAGATCCCCCCTCAGGCTCAATCCTGGCCTCCTCAATAAGCAGGTCCTGGGAGAACTACCCATTCAGGGCTGGATGCAGACCTAGGAGCAAGGAGGTTTATAATTTTGCACCTTTCAGCCGGGCACCATGGCTCACGCCTGTAATCCCAGCACTTTGGGAAGTCAAGGTGAGAGGATGGCCTGAGCCCAGGAGTTCAAGACCAGCCTAGACAACTTGGTGAGACCTCATCTCTACAATAAAGAAAGAAATAAGCCGGGCTCAGTGGCTCAGCCTGTAATCCTGCACTTTGGGAGGCTGAGGTGGGTGGATTGCCTGAGCCCGCGGGTTCGAGATCCAGCTGGGCAACTTGGTGAGACCCCATCTCTACAATAAATCAAAAAATTAGCTGGGCGTGGTAGCACGCGCCTGTAGTTCCAGCTACTTGGAAGGCTGAGGCGGAAGGATCGCAGGAGCCCAGCAGGTCGAGGCTGTGGTAGCCGGGAGTGGCCACTGCACTCCAGTCTGGGTGACAGAGTGAGACTCCAACTCAAAAAAATAAATAAATAAATAAAAAATAACCGGGCATGGTGGTGCTTACCTATAGTTCCGGCTATTTGGAAGGCTGAGGTGGAAAAATCACTCTAGCCTAGCAGGTCGAGGCTGAGGTAGCCGTGAGTGTGCCACTGCACTCCAGTGACAGAATGAGACTTCAACTTAAAAAAAAAATTTTTTTTTGCACCCTTCAAACAACACTCTTAATAGAACAGGTTTTCTATTAGTAAAAACTGAATATCTCTTTATTTGTGATGAAAACAAGAACTTTTTTACATGCTCTGACTATAACATTTTTAACTTTTGAAGAATTATCTTTCAGTTCATGATTTTTCTATCAGTCCTAAGCAAAAAAAAAAGGAAAAGAAAAGAAAAGAAATCACCCTCATTCTCCAAGAATAAAAGTGACCTGTTAGAATAGTCTCAATAAAGTCTCACTCGAAATATGTTTTAAAGTCTTCTTTCTGGCGTTCCTATTAATACAACATCTTTTACTTTCTGTCTTTTATTTTCTCTTCTGTTTCCTTTTGTGGTTACCCAAACCAGATTTGGAAAGGCTCATAAAAGGATATACATTTCAAGTATGAAGTAAATCACATGTTTCCAGGAAGCAGCTCTCTGGTTTCAGAATTTCAGGGCAGATTTCAGGCGACTGGCATGGAGCAGGCCTCAAGGCTGGCTTCTGCCCAATGTTGGAAACTCCTCAATTAGGGGAGCAGATAAGAAGTAGTTCCTAACAATGTCCACTTGGGGACACTGCTTCCTTTGGTGGCAATAGCACCCATGTCACAGGCATCCAGTTTATAATAAATTCCACAGATATTTCATTACCTGGTGTTGGTCAACTGGCAGATCCTGCTAGAGCCACCGAGGCTCTCCACTGTCCAGAGTCGGCTGGCCCACCCTGCAATCCTGTCGTGAACTGTGTCTGTTCACTCACTCCTCAGACCCCTCCTAAGCCCCATCCCGCTGAGTTCCCAGGGGTTGGAGCTGACTCCCACCTGGTCCCAACACTGTGGGTCCCCAGGCTGGAAGCACAGCAAGCAGGGGTGGGAAAAGACAGGAAGTTCACAGAAGGAGAAGGACAGAGAGGCAGCACTCGGGGGAGTGGGACACCAGAGAAGTCTTGCTAAGGTGGGGAGTGAGTCTGACCCACCAGAGAGCAAATCCTGGGGCTGTCGGGCCTCACATGAAGGTCCAGAAGTCCCGGGCACTCGGCGCCGGCTGGGCATGGCGACCAGGCCCTGTAAAGAGAGAAGCCTCCCGGCGAAATGTGGCCACGGTGAAGCTGCGGCCAGGGCCCCTCTGAGGATCCTGGGTCTTCGAGTCACAGCTGAAGCAGCAGAGGACGCAGGTGATGGCCACGGTGACCACAAACAGCACCGCCACCACCCCAATCACTGCCGTTTCCATGGCCCGCTGAGCAACCTTGGGTCCTCTGGGAGCCTTAGCCCCCCATCCCAAACAGGAGGTTCCTGCGGAACACCGGCGTCCTGTGCTCCTCTGGCTGCTCTTCCTTGGTCTTCTGAGAAGATGCGGGTCTGAGGCCCTGGGCCGACGGATGCCCCTACGTGACCCCGCCGCTCGGATCTCAGATGATCTGTTTTCTAAGCCTCAGGCGAGGCCTCTGAGAACTGCGGTCAACTCCATGGCAGTTTCTAGAAGGAGCGCCATCCTGGAAGACGTGAGCACCAGACTCCCTGGCCCCACAGGAGGAGACGAGTGGAAAAGGGGACAGAAGATGCTGCTGGGAGACAGCCTGGTCAGCCTCTGGGGACGCCTACAAATGTCAAGAGCGAGTGTACACTCGGGCAAAGACCAAATACTCCCCCTCCTGTGGATCCAGGAGGAGCCTGGCTCCTCCCCGTGAGGGACCTTGGGCCAGTCCTGCAATCAGCCTGTCTGCCGCCTCCTCTGTCCTGGCCCTTTGCTGGGGTAGGTACTCCAGTTGGGAGGAAGACAGTTGCCAGCTGTGGGCAAGGTCGGGAGCACTCACAGGTCAGCACAGACGCCAGGGCCTTCCGCAGGGCTGGGGCGCAGGCGCATTGCATCTGGTCTCCTTCTCTGGGCGCTGGGAGAGATCAGTTTCAATGGAACCGGGTGTGCACTGGCCAGGACTCCCTGCCTGGCTCCTGTCTGTAGGACTCCTTCACGACGGCCCAGAAGAAGCCTTCTTGGGTCCAGGCCTCGCCCAGCTCCCTTTGCTACCTGCTCAGGCCGGCTGCTCACACTCAGGTGTTGTGTAGACTCACCCTGGGGTCTCAGAGGGCCAGGCCTGGCTGGACCAGGCGCTGTGGCCTCGACCATGGCTCTCCTCCCTGGGTGCCGTGGCCTCGATCCTGCCTGGGACTTGGCTCAGAGCTGTCTGAGCAGCCGAGAGCACTTCCTGAATTCCTTCCTCCAATTGTGAGTGAGGGCCCAGGACCTGCACAGCTGCCGCCCCTCTTGGTGACAGATCTTACCCCGCCCCCACACACAGCCCGTGTCATCTCCACCCCGCCCCCTGTTGGGGAGTCGGGGGAATGAGCCAGGCCCAGACTGCCGAGTAAGTCAGACTGCCGGCTACATCCTGGGGACTTGGCAAGGACGCTTTCACACCAGCACCTCCTGGGACCCCCACCACTTCCAGAAAGGAGAGCGGGTTATTAGACCCACTTTATCCATTTTCTTTTCTTTCTTTCTTTCTCTCTCTCTCTTTCTTTTTTTTTAGAGACAGATCTGTGCTCTGTTGCCCAGGCTGGAGTACCATGGCACGAGCATAGCTCACTACTGCCTTGAACTTCTGGGCTCAAGCCATCCTCCCACCTCAGCCTCCCAAGTAGCTGGAACTACAAGCATGCACCACCACACCTAAGTTTTAAATTGTTTTCCAGAGACAGGGCCTCCTTATGTTGCCCTGACTGGTCTCAAATTCCTGGCCTCAAGTGATCCTCCTGCCTCAGCCTCCCGAGTAACTGGGATTATAGCATGAGCCACCATGTCCAGCTTCCATATTCTGAGAGAGGGAGTAGTGAGAAACAATAACTCCAGGTCCTGGACACAGCCAGGTATTATCTCATACAACCTTCCCAGCAACCCTATGTCATGTATTGTCTCCATTTTATAGGGAACTCCATGGGGGTTAAATGACTGCCAGTGGCCCACTGCTAATTCGTAGTGATAACTAGAGCCCCCAGTAGCTGAGGAGGTGCTTCCCTTCCTCCACTCCTAGCTCACGCTCTTTTCTCAGGCGCTCCACAACCAAAGAGCTAGCACCTCATTCTGCAGTTTTATTGATCAGGGTGCAAAGGCCCAGAAAGTGCAGAGGCCTGGCCCAAGGTCACACAGCCGGGGTCTTTTTCAATTCCTCTAAGGCCCAAGGGAACTCTCCTTAGTATCAGTATTAGGAAACTGCCTAGGCACAGACTTTTCAGAGCAGACGATGTCCTGCCATATTCTCACTTTCCCTTTTCTGAGGCGATTAGACCATCTGGGCCCTGGGCCCCTCCACATAGTGCATGTTATGGGCTGTGACAGGAGGATTATTTTATTAACCAGGGCAACCAGAAGCAAAAGGAAGGAAAGGATGCACTGATCTACGGTGCCTTTGTTTCCTGATTTAATTACCGACACCAGCTTGTAAATATGGGTGGTAGAGGGCACCAGGGGATTGTGTTTCAAGCATTTCAACATTTGTTCCTTTGACTTTTCATTTGCCCGTTCTTTGTGGCTGCATGTAGTTGCAGGCCACCTGCACTAGGTTTGTTTTTTTGTTTTTGTTTTTGTTGTTTTGAGTCGGGGTCTCATTCTGTCACCTGGGCTAGAGTACAGTGGCACGATCACAGCTCACCTCAGCCTCAACCTCCTGGGCTCAGGCAGTCCTTCTGCATCAAACAGCTGGGACTACAGATGTGCACCACCATGCCTGTCAAATTCTCTTTTTATTTTGTGTAGAGGCAAGGTCTCACTATGTTGCCCAGGCTGGCTCAGCATTTTAAAACTGGAATAAAGGACTCTTGCTCAGCTCTGTTATCTTCTGCCTTGTATAGGTTTGAGATTTGAGGGGGAAACCTCTTGCCTTTCTTTGATTCATTTATAAAATCAGAGCAGAGATGCTTTGGAAAGGGGCAGAGCTGGAGGTAAGCAGATGTGGAAGAGGCTGTGGCAGGAATCCAGTTTGGGGAATGAGGCCTGGACTAGGGCACAGTATGGGGGATGGAGAAGTGGGGTGGATTTGGAGGACACAACAGAGATAAAACCAACAATGCATGGAAACCTATGGTCCCCTTCTCATCCCTGAAATCTCATGTGACTATCCATGTGAATTCGCGCCTCTCTCTCTCTCTCTCTCTCTCTCTCTCTCTCTCTCTCTCTCTCTCCTGTTCCTCCAGTCCTCACAGAGAATCCACTGGGAAATAGAAAGGAAAGAGGACATTCTGTTCCAGTGAGTCACCAGGCCCCTGACTTTCTGGCCTGCTCTCCAGCTCCTCCCCACCGCCTCACCAGGCCCCCAGACCTCATCTCCCTCCACTTCTCATCCCAGCTCATAGGCAGACTGAAGTTCTCAGACCCAGATTCCCTTCCTTGCTGTGGATTCTTCCAGCTGTCCACAGAGCATTTGGGAACAAGCCTCCAGGCTTTGGCAAGTGGGAGTCTCAGTTATCCGTTTTAAGGAAGAGGTAACTGAGACCCAGAGGAGGCAAGCACTCTCCCAAGGCCACCCAGCACCCAACACCGCAGCCTCCAGTTGAAAGAACTCCTTCCTCCCCTCTCCACCACCACACACAGGCGCCAGCTGGGGCTGGCTAGTGGCTCAAGGCTTGGATAAGAAACTGTGACCCAGTTACCAAGGAAACACTGAATTCAACGGGGGGGGGGGGGTGCTTCTCAAGTCCCAGGGCTCAGTCTGCCCTAGATATGGCTGGAAAGAGAACTGGAAGTAGAGCCCTGGAAGCCGATCTGGGAGGCTTCAATCCCCTGTCTCTGAGGCCCTCAACATGGAAGGCCAGAGCCCTGGTGCACTGAAGGCCCTCTCCAGACAGCGCTTTGTGTAAGCCCTGAATCGCCCCTCAGAGCTCAGGTAGAGCCCACCCAGTTCTCCCCCCTCCACAGCCAACCCCCAAGTACCAGGCAGAAACTGCCTGTCCAGGCAGCACTTCCCAGCAGAGAGGGAGGCCCCAGGGCAGTACAGACAAGGCGGGGCAGCTCCCTCCCTCCCGCTATGTTGCAATCAAGAGCCTCTTCACAAAGCTTCTTAGTGGTTTTTATTTCTGGGACTAAGGCACCAAAGAATTGACTGTACAGCCCATATGCCTTCTCCAAACCCAAAGAGCATTCACAGGGGCTCTCCCAGGGGCCCACCCACCCAAGGCCTGCAGCAGCATAGTGAGAAAGTCAGAGAATGGGCACTTCACATCCACTCGTGTGCTGGCTCGGCCAAGACACCCTTGCAACTTCTGGGGCCTGCTGGGACTCGCAGTCACAAGGTGGAGTGTCCAATCCCAAAGAACCTGCTCTCCATGCTGGAAACCATTCAGGACCCACAGGGCCACCCCGGGGTCCCTCCAACCTCTGCCTCTGTCGAGCATAGTATGCAAATGAAGCCCAAGCAGGACCCAGGTCACAGTACCCCTCATTCACCACAGAGACGCATCCTTCTACATGGAAACATCGGGGTCCTTGTGTCCTGGTAACAGATGGCAGAGCGGGGGCGGCTGCCATCCACAGGCATCTGCGGCGGTGGCGTCAGCGAGCGTGGTGGGGGTGGTGGTGGTGCTGGTGGTGAGCGTGGTGGTGGTGGTGGTGAGGAGGGCGGTGGAGGTGGTGAGGAGCGTGGTGGTGGTGGTGATGGAGGCCTGTGTTTGGCATGTGAGACACATGGCCAGGATGATGGTGGCCCCGGCGCCGGAAGAGCCAAGGCTGGGCCCACCGGACTCGGTTTCCCCCTACAGCCGGCCGGTTCCTCTCCACGTCATGATCCTGGCGTCCGTGGAAAAGGCAGGCGGCCACCACCAGCAGCAGCAGCAGGACCGCCACCGCAGCGCCTGCGATCCATCCCACAGGGGTCGTGCTCCCCAGGAGGCCTAGCATCTGGGAGCTGGAGAGTCCTTCTCTGCCTGGTGGCTCCTTGCTGCTTCCTCCCCGTCAGCAGCCTCTGCTCAGCCCTCACAGTCACTGAACTTTGTTGTCTCAGCTCCAGCGGGCTGGAGAGCGGCCAGGGAATGTGGGCGAAGCCTGTTTTGCACTGGAGCCGCTGGCCAAGGGTGAGGCCAGGCTACCGTTAACTCTGGGGAGGCCTGGCAGGAAGGCCAGGTGGAGACAGAGGAGCTGTCAGGCTGGTTATAGTCAGGAGGAAGAGCCCAGAGCCCAGAGTCCAGAGGAAAGAAGTCAAGGTTCGCTCCACCCCTGCCGCCTGACTGAGTGACTTCCCCCATGGGGCTTCAGTTTCTTCCTGTAGAGATAGCGTGGCACAGAGATTCACATGGGCCTTGGGGCCACACAACTCACTGGCTCTGATTGGGGCACAAGTTGTGTAACCTCGCTGTGCCTCAGTTTCCTCTTCTGTAAAATGACGGACCATGATACCTTACTTGTTGGGTGTTCTGAGTTAACAGAGTTAAGATACATAAAACACCTATACTGGTTCCTGTCACATGTTGGCCATGGATATTATTGCAGTGGAGTTTGGACTCAGTGACTGGAGAGACATCATCACTGAGAGGTTATGATTCCCTGTCCTGCAGCCCACAGCCCTGTCCGGGGCTAAGAGTCAGGCTCTGTCAAGTGAATCACCCCCGAGCTCAGTGAACTTCAGGGAGGCACCACATCCAGGGAGGCCTTTCAGCATCCAGGGAGGCCTTCTGTCCTGCTGGGTCTGGGAGATAAGAGGGTCTGGGTATCAGGTGTGCTAGGAGGCAGGCAGAGGCCCCAGAGACCCTGCCCCAGGCCCAGCCTCCAGGTTCCCAGTTTCACAGACTCAGTTGGCCATAAATGGCATGTTCTTGCTTTGTCCCACCCTCCTTGCCCAGTAGCCATGAATGCCATTTACAGAGTGGGCAGAATCTGAGCAGCCCCTGGCTCTCTCCCCCTGATGCCCCCAGTTTCCAGTCCCCTCTATTTACCACAGGAAGCCCTGTTCCGTCCTGCCCACAGGGCTCAAGAACTGGTGCTCACTCTCTCTGGGCAACCCTTTCTGCTGTGGGCTTGCCGGGCTGTTCTTGAACCTCTTCCTCACTCGCAGCGGGGCCCTAAGTCCATGTCTGGTTCCCCAGAGCCCCTCCAGGTTGAGTCCCCAGCCCCTTCCTCTAGGAGACTTCTAGGTGTGTGCTCATGTCCCTGCCACCAGGAGGAATGTTTGCAGACACCGTGAGGCTGGTGCTCTGAGCTCTGGCAGCAACTCCACCCTGTGACCTTGGGCAAAACCCTTCCCCTGACCCCGCCTTTCTCCTCCAGGGCCCCTTCCCCGCTCTGACATCAATCTGAGCCAAGTTCTCTCAGGGAGGCTCAAAGCCCTGTTGAAAACCCCTAGTGAAAACCCAGTGGATGAAAAGGCTATGCATTCCTCTTAACCAAATTGGGCTCAGGGGGCAGCAGGTCTAATGTATCCCAGGGCTTCTTTGGCCCTCAGAGGAGCCACTTGAACTTTTGATAATACTGAAGTAAGAACTTCTCCTGCAGACTTCTGGGGCCATAGGATCCCAGCTGCCTTCCCCAGGGGAAAGTTAAGGAGGAAAGAAGGCTGTAAGAAGGAGGAAGAGGAGGAGGAGAAGGAAGACGTCAAGCAGGGAATTTTCCTCTTCAGAACTTCTCCAAGGAGATTCCCACTCCACACCAGCCCCTGGAGGTGGGGGCAGGGCCCTGTAACCATGGACTTGAAGAACTGCAGCCAGCACAAAAGGCCCTGGAAATCACCCAGAACCAGCCCTCACTGAGAGATGGGGAAACTGAAGCCAGAAAAAGGAACGGACTTGCCTAAATTCCCCTAGGTTTGCAGGCTATTCTAAACAGCAGCTAATCAATAGGGCACTGTTCCTGCAGTGAAGGGTCTACCCAGAGTAAGAGCTGGAGATCATTGGGGACCTTTCACATAGATCATGGGAAAATGATGTGTAGATACGGATGAGCCTGAGGGGGCAGGGATTGGGAGACCGCTCCCCCATACATATTTTCTTAGGTACAAGTTCACTCCTCATCTGGACGGAAGGCAGGATACCAAGGTGAACATCTGATTAGATGCTTGAGCACTCGGGGTGAGAAGCAGTGGAGATGGGCATTGACGCCCCAGTCCTCCGCACCTTCAGAAATGACTGGCCTTCTTGGAGGCTTAGCTGGACACAAGAGCTTGCAAGACTGATGACTTCAGAGGGACTGTGGCTATGTCTAAAGATTCCTGCCTCAGAAAAACTGTCTTGTGGCCTTGTCATTGAGTTTCTCCCCCAGGAAGGGCCTTCTGCACGCTCTGCAGGCAGCCTTCCTAGCTGAGGAATGGGAATCCCCGACCACATGGCTGATGGGTGAGCCTACAGAAACTCGTATCGTTTAGCATCTTACCCACACTTCCCTGGGAACACAGACTCATTCAGGTCCTTGTAAATGGCATTGCTGTGTGGGCAAACTCATGCATCAATAGTTGTGTGTGTGTGCACACTCGTGTGAATACACAAGTACATGCTCATCCCAGACAAGTTTACAAACTCATGCTTGTAGTAGCTGCAGGTGGTTCTTGGTTGTCCAGCAAGAGCAACCACATTGTTTTCACCAATTAGTGGCACCACCTAGTGGCAACACTGTAAATACATCAGTTTTGGATTCTGACCTGTCAAACGTTAGTGTCTTGATTTTTGTTTCTAGATCATAATTTGAACCCATGCATTTAACTCCTCTCTAGTCTAAATTCCCATTGAAAGGGCCAAAGAATTAAAAGAGGGTAAGTACTATTCCACGCTGGAAATCAGTAAAGAGTTGCGTTAGTGGCCCATAAACTTTAAGGGTGAATTTCTGCAAGATATAGTGCAAACGCAGCCAGGATGATGAATGTTTTGACTATGGAAGGGCTTTTCTGGGAAGCAATGGGGGCTACACCCCCAGAGGAGTCTCTCTGAAGCCCTACAATAAGCAACCGAGACTAGGAGAAGGGTGAGCCGAGCAAGCAGAAAACACACTGAGTGACCTTGGGAATTACGAGTATCTGCTCACAGAGAAGTTGGCCACGGCTTAGACTATCTTTTGATTTGCGCAGAAAAGTAGGGTCATTGGCCAACAGGTCCCTAGCCTGGGTGATCTTGCCTGTTGGAGAAGGGGAACATTCTGCCAAACACCCTTGGGCTGCCTCAGCAAATACTAGAAAGAGGTTGCCTAGCACAGTGGCAAAATTGTCTTCTCAGAAGCTCTCCCTGCTCTAATCATGGCCAGCTGGAGCTCCCAGTCTAGAAAACTAGAGCATAAACATTCTGTTTTTCTTCTTTTTCCATTGCCTGGAACCAAATGCTTAAAAATGGTCTACGTACATTCTATAGAACATATTTCAAGTCCCAATCCCAAACAAACATAGATCTAGGTCTCTCTACAAAGTGAACAAATAAAGAAAAATAACTCAATATAAAAAAATAAGGTATTCTTATCACTAGGGTTACTGGAATTTAAGAAACAGAATCTGTAAAATTCCCTAATTTTATTGTAAATACAATTCCAAAGGTCAATCTATGTACAAATATGAGAAAATATGCAAAAACAAGAAATTTGTTTTCATATTAGGAACCAAATCAGGTAAGACTACCTTGAGACCCTTCCCTCTAACTCAGAAAAAAATAAATAAAAGTGTTAAGAGGGAAAAAGAGAAAGAGAAGAAAGGTCCAGAAATTCAATATGCTTATATAATAGGCATTCCAGAAGTCCATAATAGAGCCCATGGAGAAACAATCATTAAAGAAATAAAGAAAATTTCCTGACCTGAAGAATTAAAAGGCTTTAGAAGGTGCACTCAGGTTGGGCACAGTGGCTCACGCATGTAATCCCAGCACATCAGCAGGTCAATACAGGAAAATTGCTTAAGCCCAGGAGTTCGAGACCAGCCTGGACAACATAACAAGACCTGGTCGCTACAAAAAAATAAACATTTTTTTAAAAGAGAGAGAAAAAAAATTAGCCAGGTGCATTGGTGCATGCCTGTAGTCCCAGCTACTCATGTAGCTGAAGCAGAAGGATTGCCTAAGCCCAGGAGGTTGAGCGTGTAGTAAGCTGTAATCATGCCACTGCTCTTAGTATTAGGCAAACTATTTTAAGAGGCCAGATCATCTAAGTATATCCAGGTGAAAACTTCACATTAAAAGAATAAAGAAAAGCAAAAGGTACAGCCACCGTGGAAAACAACTTGACAGTTTCATATAAAACTAATCACACTCTCCTTCAACCACACAATCCAGCAATCATGCTCTTGGGAATTTACCCAAATGAGCTGAAAACTTAGATCCACACAAAAATCTGCATATGGGTGTTTATAGCAGCTTTATTTACAATTGTCAAAACTTGGAAGCAACTGAGATGTCCTTCAGTAGGTGAATTAATAAACTGGTACTTCCAGACAGTGAAATATTATTTAGTGCTAAAAAGAAATGAACTATCCAGTCATGAGAGAAGATGGAGGAATTTTAAATGCATATTACCAAGTGAAAGAAGGCAACCTGAAAAGGCTATGTATGTATGGGTGCAACTATATAACATTCTGGAAAAGGCAAAACTAAGGAAACAATAAAATCAGTCGTTCCCCGGGTTTGGGGGGAGGGAGGAGGTAGAATATGGAGACTTTTTTAGGGCAATGAAACTATTCTATAAGACACTATAATGGTGAATACATGTCATTATAAATTTATTTGTCCAAACCCATAGAATGTACAACATCAAGAGTGAGCCCTAATGTAAACTGTGGACTTCGGGTGACAATGATGTGTCCATGTAGGTTCATCAGTTTTTATTTTGTTTTATTTTATTTTATTTTATTTTTTGAGTTGGAGTCTCACTCTATCACCCAGACTGGAGTGCAGTGGCACGCTCACGGCCACCCCAGCCTTGACCTGCTGGGCTCCGGCAATCCTTCAGCCTCAGCCTTCCAAGTAGCCAGAACTACAGGCGTGTGCTACCACACCCAGCTAATTTTTTGATGTACTGTAGAGACAAGGTCTCACCAAGTTGTCCAGGTTGGTCTCGAACCCACGGGTTCAAGCAATTCGCTCACCTTGGCCTCCCAAAGTGCTGGGATTACAGTCTTGAACCACCGCACCCAGTCCATCAGTTATTTTTTTAAAAATAAAAAGTACCTCTGTGGTATGGGCTGTTGATAAGAGGAAGCTGTTGGGAGCTGAGAAGGGGCATATGGGAGATCTCTGTAGCTTCCAGTCAATATTTCTGTAAACCCAAAATTACTCTGAAAAAATAAAACTTATTTTCTTAATGAAAGAAACAGGATAAAGAAAATAACCCTACAAACAATAGGAGCTGTTTAAACTTTCAAAAAATGGAAAGACCTTCTTTTATTTTTTCTTTATATAATTTACTTTTTAAAACTAGCATAACCCTGATACCAAACCTAACAACCATAGCACTACAAACAAATCAAAATTTTAACAAATAAATAGCATATGTATATCCCTAGCAGAATATTGGGAGAGTAATACTCCATAAAATGTATTTCAGGAATGTGAGGGTAATTTCATATTTTTATCCATCTACTGTTGTAATTAATTATCTAAATAGAGGCAAAAGGTAAAACCACATAATCATCTCAACCAGTGGCAAAAAAACATTTAATAAAATTTACTATACATTTCTGACCAATACAGAAATAACTTGTTTTAATGCTCTTCACTTTATTGCAATTTGTAGATATTGCATTTTTTACAAATTGGAGTGTGTGGCAATCTGCATTGAGCAAGTCTATCAGTGCCATTTTTTCCACCAGCATGTACTCACCTCGTGTCTCTGTCACATTTTAGCAATTCTCTTATTTTATTTTATTTTATTCTTTTTTTGAGTTGAAGTCTCACTCCATCGCCCAGACTGGAGTGCAGTGGCACTCTCCCGGTCACCACAGCCTCAACCCGCTGGACTTCGGCAATCCTTCCGCCTCAGCCTTCCAAGTAGCCAGAATTACAGGCGTGCGCTACCACGCCCAGCTGATTTTTTGATTTATTGTAGAGATGAGGTCTCGCTGCCCAGACGGGTCTCAAACCCGCGGGCTCAGGCAATCCACTCACCTTGGCCTCCCAAAGTGCTGGGATTACAGGCTGAGCCACCGAGCCCAGTCACATTTTAGTAATTCTTACAATATTTCAGATTTTTTCATTATTATTGCATCTGCTATGGTGATCAGTGATCTTTGATATTGCTATTGTAATTGTGAGAGTGCCATGAACCACACCCATATAAAATAGCAAACTTAATTGATAACTGTTGTGTGTGTTCATTCTGGCTGCTCCACCAACTGGCTGTTCCCCCATCTCTTTCTCTCTCCTCGGGTCTCCCTAGTCCCTGAGACACAACAACATTGAAATTATGCCAATCAGTAACCCTACGATGGCCTCCAAGTGCCCAAATGTTGGAAAAACTTATGTCTCTCATTTAAATCAAAAGCTAGAAATGATTAAGCCTAGAGGGGAAGGCATGTAGAAAGCTGAGATACCCCGAAGGCTACACCTCTTGCACCATCTAGGATTTTCTTAGCCAAGTTGTGAATACAGAGGAAAATTTCTTGAAAGAAATTAAAAGTGCTAGTCCAGTGCTGATATGGAGAATGTTTGCGTGGTCTGGATAGATCAAACCAGCCACAGCATCTCCTCAAGCCAGCTCCCAATCCAGAGCAAGACCCTAACTCCCTTCAATTCTATGAGAGCTGGGAGAGGTGAGGAAGCTGCAGAAGGAAAGTTGGAAGCTAGCAGAGGTCAGAAGCCATCTCCATAACATAAAAGTTCAAGGTGAAGTGGCAAGTACTGATGGAGAAGCTACGCCAAGTTCTCCAGTAGACTTAGCTAAGATCGTCGATGAAGATGGCTACACTAAACAACAGATTTTCAATGTAAACGAAATAGCCTTATACTGAAAGAAGATGCCATCTAGGATCTTCATAGCTCGAGAAGTTAATGCCTGGCTCCAAAGAGTCAAAAGATAAGCTGACTCTCTGGTCATAAGCAAATGCAGTGGGTGACTTTAAGTTGAAGCCAGTGCTCATTTACTACTCCAAAAATGCTAAGGTCCTTAAGAATTATGCTAAATCTACTCTGCCTGTGCTCTATACATGAAATAAGAAAGCCTGGATGACAGCACATCTGTTTATGGCATGGTTCACTGAATATTTTAAGCTCACTTTTGAGTCCCACTACTTAGAAAGAGATTCCTTTCAAAATATTACCACTTACTGACAGTGCATCTGGTCATTCAAGATCCCTGATGTGAATTTATAAGCAGAATTATGTTGTTTCCATGTCTGCTAACACAATATCCATTCTGCAGCCCATAGACCAAGGAGCAATTTTGACTTTGAAGTCTTATTATTTAAGAAATACACTTTGTAAGGCTATAGTTGCCATAAATAGTAATTTCTCTGATGGATCTGGGCAAAATAAACTGAAACCGTTCTGGAAAGAATTCACTGTTTCCATTGTGACTGCATACCAGAAAACTTAAACGAATATGTGGAAAACTATTAACACTAATAATAATTAGATGATTTAGAAATAAAAATACAAAACCAATGATTTTCCTACATAATGGTAACAGTTAATTTAAAAACATGATACAATAAAGACATTGAAATTGAACACACAAAATACAAAATTTCTAAGAATAGACTTAACAAGAGGTGTGGAAGACCAATATTAAAAAAAAAAAAAAAGACAACACTTTGCTAAGAGTCTTGAAGGAAGACCTGAAAAACAGAAGTGATGCACAACATGTCTGAATGAAAGGAGCCCATATTATAATGATTTTGTGAAACTTGTAAACAACCTGCACAAGCATTTTTAGAATTAGTTGTTACATGTGATAGAGGTAATATTTTGAAAAGTATTAATGTGCTTTTTTATTTTGTCTTTCCAAAGACAAAATTTGAATTTCCTCCTAGTTGGTCCAGGACATTCGTCTGGAGAGAGATTTTAATTATTACAGAAAGAATGCACAGAGAAGAAGGAATTAATATGCAGCCTTTGATCTTCAAAATAGGTCTTTACCCTGTGAGTCAAGCCTTTTTCCTGAGAGGATTTTTTCAAATTCTTTTTTCTCTCCCTTTAAACAAACTGAATCAAGAACCAAGTGAAGATCTAGCCCATGGATCTTCTTCCATCTTCTACATTTTGGGAGTTCTCCCATCCCACATGTGACATCCCACACCATCCCACATGTGACAGCCCAACAGTAGAGGTTTGAACCCCTAAGGTAGATGGAGGCCATGACATCCAGGCCTGGGGGAAGACTGGTCCCTTCTGGCTTCAAGGGATGATGGGAAGAAGAGGGAAGAGAGAGGAATAAAGTGCAAAATGTATGAGGCAGCACCTGGGGAGCTCCAATAGTAAACAGAGACTGCAGGAGGATTGAGCTAGAGAGGAATCAACTGAGGCACTGATGTTATTTGGACGGGCAGTATGGTACACAAAATCTACAAAGCCTGGGAATTCATGAAAGTGTGACCTCATTTGTAATAACACTGGGAATGTTCACGTTACAAATATAAACACATATAGACAAAAGCCTGAAGAGCTACACAATGCGATGTTAACAGGGGCTTCTCTGTAAGCAGTGGGTTTACAGGTGATTGATTTTTTAATCTTGGCATTTCTATATTTCTAAAACTTGCAACAATAAACATTTTACCTGTACAGCAACGAAAGCAACAAAAGTTATTGCACCTTTAGAAAAATATTCAGAAAGCGTGCCCAGCCAAATAGAATAGATCTGACTCCTAGTCAAGTGATCCACCCATTCACCAAAGATGAGAGCAGGCAGACCCAGAGTCATAAGTTCCACTGGTGTCATTAAAGATGTCAACAACTGGAAAAAGTATCCCAGAATAGCTGTCACCAGGGATGTGTAAGGGCAGATTCATCCTAGGGAACTACTTTCTCCTACCTCTCTTAGATGGTGTGCCCACGAACTTTTAGACACACATGTGCAGGAAGCATAGTAAACTTTCTTGAACCTCAGTTTCCCTTCAAGGAAAATTTGAAGACTGATTGAACTTGTGCCGTCTAAATTTCATTGTTCTCTGACTTTCCAAGTCTGTAATTTTCTGAAGCCATCGTCTAGAGATAATTATCACACAAAATTGCATTCATTTGTCTCAAATGTATTGAACCAGACCCTGTGTCTGGTACTGAGACTGGGAGAGAAAAGACACAGTCCGTGCCCTTCAGGAGCTTTTTACCTAAGGCAGGAGACAGAAATAAAAACTATTCCAACACACTGCATAAGTTCTAGTACCCAGGTGCTCACAAGGAAAGCACAAAAGAGAGAGTCACTCATAAGCAATAAACTCCCTTTGCCTCCCCAAAACGCCTGTTTTAATAATTGCTACAATAATTACACTTTACAAACATAGCTCATTTAAACCTCACCCGAAACCTGTTATCCTCACCGTTACATCTGAGGCTTGAAGCAAGGGTCCCCAACCCCTGGGCCGTGGACCAGTACCAGTCCGTGGCCTGCTAGGAATTGGACCACACAGCAAGAGGTGAGCAGCGGGTGAACGGAGATCTGTCTTCTGTCAGATCAGAGGTGGCATTAGATTCTCCTAGGAGCTCGAACCCTATTGTGAACTGTGTATGCAAGGGATCTAGATTTGTATATTCCTTAAGAGAATCTGATGCCTGATGACCCCTCCTTCCTCCCCCCATGTCCTTGGAAAAATTGTCCTCCATGAAACCAGTCCCTGATGCCAAAAAGGTTGGGGACCACTGGCTTAGAGAGTTAATTGCAGTAGTAAATGACAGAGCCAGAATCAAGCACAAGCCTGCCTGACCCCAAAGCCCACCTCTAACTTAGCACCATATTGTGCTAGGCTGAGAGATGTCACTGAGCAAGGTGTGATGCCTCACCCAAAAAGCTTGCTTTCTGATGAGAAAGAGAAACCATGTCTCTGAGAATGCATGGGAGAGAAAAATGGGGGCGGGGCTCTAAGAAGATAAGGAAAAGGAAATGGAAAGACTCTTTCAGGTACTTTTGCCCTGAAATTTGAAAAACTCCTGATTAGGCTTTTGTAGAAGACTGTTCAAAGAGATAATAGTTTTCTGAGTGGCTTTTCAACCTACCCTACATACACATTTTTTTAAAGATTTTTACTTTTTACTTCTAAAAAGTAGACACTAAAAAATCATGTGGAGATGATTGGGCAGACAGAATGATATGTGATAAAAACCAATATAGCAAGCGGCTAACGATTGTAGAGACTGGGCGTTAAGTAAATGGCTATTCATTATATAATTATTTCAACCTTTCTATATATTTTAAATGTCTGACACTTTCTATATGTTCGAAATATGAAGAAAACACACACAAAATATTGGAAGAAAAAAGTAGGCAATTATTAGGGGAGAAAGTAGATGAATAGAGTTTTCTTTTCTTTTTTTTTGAGTTGGAGTCTCACTCTGTCACCCAGACTGGAGTGCAGTGGCCGTTCCCGGCCACCGCAGCCTCGACCTGCTAGGCTCTGGCGATCCTTCCACCTCAGCCTTCCAAGTAGCTGGAACTACAGACGTGCGCTACCACGCCCGGCTGATTTTTTGATTTATTGTAGAGATGAGGTCTTGCTGCCCAGGCGGGTCTCGAACCTACGGGTTTTCTAATGCTGTCCTATTTAGTAGCCGCTAGCCACTTGAAAAGTGCTATGGAACACTTGAAATGTGGCTAGTATGAGCTGAGATTTCTGTGAGTGTAATGTACCCTCCAGATTTCAAAGACTTAGTACATAAAAGAACATAAAATATGTCATTAATAAATTTTTACTCTTGTTTACATGTGAAATGAACATTCAAAGGCACCAAGTAGACTTTTTGATATGTTGGGTTCAGTAAAGTATATTATTGACATTCATTTCACCTGTCGCTTTTTACTTTTTTAGTGTGACTACTAGAGATTTTTAAAATTACAGTTGTGGCTAGCCTTGTATTTCTCCTGGACAGCAACACACCTCACACCTGGTGCTCTGGACCAAGCCTTCTGCTGAGGGAAGCAAAGATACATCAAAGGCAGTCACTGACCACGAAGAGCTGAAGGTCAAGGTCCTGGGAACAAGGCAGACCTAAAAACATGAGATTATTTCAGCACATTGTGTTTTGGTTTTTTGGTAGGTTGGTTGGTTTGATTTGCTTGTTTTTATTTTTGCTCAAGATAGGATCTTACTCTGTCACCCTGGCTAGAATGCAGTGGTGTGATCATAGGTCACCACAGCCTCCCACCTCAGCCTTCTGAGTAGCTAGGACTATAGGTGTGTACTACCATGCTCAGCCAATAAGAAACAAATGGCAATCTCAGTGACTTCCTTGCTTGTAGGTGTCCACTTTGGAACCACCTTCCTAGAGGATATTTGAAAATATGGGGCGGCACGTGGGGTTATCAGGATGTCTGGGTTAGCATTGAGTGTGCCAGACCTCCAGGGATGGCAAATAACCTGCAATATGTGTGATGGTTCCATAGAAGAAGACTTGTCCTGTCCAAAACACCGGCAGTGCATCTACTGAGAAATACCAAAGTAGAGGAAAGGAACACACCTCTTTCTTCCCTCTGGTTGAGGACTCCGAGGCCTGTTCTTCAACCCACACTGGAACAACATCATTATTTTATGGAGACAAGAACGAGGAACTTCCTGGGATAGTGAGTCACATAGATTAATTCCATGCCTCTTTAAGGGTGGGAAAAACACCCGGGACAGTCACGGACACCCAAGGGCTTGACTCCCAGCTGGAAACCTGTCTGATTATGAAGACTGCCAACAGCAAGGTTCAATTAGCCCGGCCTAACTGGCCTTCTGAGAGGTTGTCCCCTGAGCTCAGCAAGTCAGTTTCCAGCATTAGGCTCTGAAATGCCACTGCAGCAAAGCATTTCTGAGGGTGGTGCCCAGTGAAAATGAATCATCCCTCTGGTCTAATCTCAGGGGCTGGAGCTACACGGAACTAAGGAGAGTGGGTGGGTGTCCTATGAAACTCAGTTTGGCGTTCCCAAACTTCAGCAGATCCCAGAAAGCCTTGGTTGAGGAACAGATTAGGGTACGAGGACTCAGGAGAAAAGAGATCACTGTCAGTTTGTGAAAGGAGCAGAAATCCATTCCTAAGAAAAAGGCACAGAGGTCCAGGCAGGAGATGATGAGTGCCTGTCGTCACAGCAGTGGCGGGGAGAGCAAAGGTGTAGCAGATTTAAAATATATTTTTGAGATGGAATTAAGAAGACTTTCTGAGTCATTCGATAAGGAGAAGGAGGAACCAAGTATAACTTGTGGGTATCTAGATTGAGCAACTGAGTGGTAGAACAGGCAGGAATAACTTTTTAAGAAAATTCCCAGTGAAGGGGAGGAAAGAGATGAGGTAGCAGCTGGAGGAGGAAGTTATGCCAAGGAAGGTTTTATTTTAAAGGTGCAAGAAGATGGAGCTTTATATTCTCAGGAGAACCACTGGGGAGAGGGTTGAAACTCCCAGAATGAGGTCCCTGAAGAAAGGAGAGAGATTAGAGTCAGGGTTAGAGGTGGAGTGGGATGTTTTGCGATTGATTGCCTGTCTCAGTGCCTTTTGTCATGAGTCTCTTGGTCACTAAAACCTTGAGGAGATCTTCCTTAGGCCTCATGTCTCTCTACTTTTTAAAAAATGGAAGCCACATGCTGTTTACTAGAGAAGTCTAAATCACACACACACACATACACACACACACAGTTACAGAAAAGTGAACAGCAAAAAGGCAAAAGCTCTATAAGCCAAACAAAAGAAAACTGGTATAATTATATCAATAATAAACAAAATCAATTTTAAGACAAAAAAGAGATCAAGAGGGTCTATAAACACAAAAGATAATTTTCAACAGGAAGATAAACCAATTTTAGTCTTATATACACCTAATAACATAGTCTCAAAATATATAAAGCAAAAATGTATAGAACTCTAAAGAGGCCCATCCTAGGCAACAGATGTCTCTACAAAAAATAAATAAATACTTCTCCGAGCATGGTGACACACAGCTATAATTCTAGCTACTCAGGAGGCCGAAGCGAGCAGCTCACTTGAGCCTGGGAGTTTGAGGCTTCAGTGAGCTATGATTGTGCCACTGCATTCCGGCCTGAGCAACAGAGACCCTGTCACCAAAAAAGGAAAAAAAAAAAAAAGGAGAGTTTGACAAATTCACAAGGAAAAAACAGATTCTAGCACATATCTAAGTAATTGAGAGGATTAAATTGATTAATTGAGGATTTAAATTTGAACGAAGTTTTTTTGTTGTTGTTTTTTTGAGTTAGAGTCTCACTCTGTCGCCCAGACTGGAGTGCAGTGGCCGCTCTCGGCCACCGCAGCCTCGACCTGCTGGGCTCTAGCGATCCATGAAGTTTGATACAATGGACATATATAGAAACACTATCATCAACAAAGAAGACACATTAGTTTTAAGCACACAGAAAATATTTATAAAAAATGACCACAGGGTATTCATAAAGCAAGAATCAAAAAGTTTTAAAGGATGGGCATCATACAAACCACATTCTCTGACCACGATAAAATTTCATTAGAAATCTAGTTGAAATCAATTTTTAAAACTAAAGAGTTTACCCTAAAACATCCATTTGTTGGGAAATTAAGAAATATACTTTAAAAATAATTAATATAAATAATAATGGAAATCAGAAATTATTTAGAACCAGAAAGAAACAAAAATACTATATTATGCCAAAACTTATGAAATAAAAATGCATGAAAAGAGTGTTTATATTAAGAAAAAGGAGCCAGGCTCTGTGGCTCAATCTGTAATCCCGCGCCTTTGGGAGACTGAAGTGAGTGGACTGCCTGAGCCCGCGGGTTCGAGACCCACCTGGGCAGCGAGACCTCATCTCTATAATAAATCAAAAAATCAGCCGGGTGTGGTAGCACATGCCTATAATTCCAGCTACTCGGAAGGCTGAGGAGGAAGGATCGCCGGAGCCCAGCAGGTGAGGATGTGGTGGCCAGGAGTGGCCACTGCACTCCAGTCTGGGCAACCGAGTGAGACTCCAACTCAAAAAAAAAAGAAAAAGGAAAGTCTGGAATTCAATGAGCTTAAAATGTTTTTAAAAGACCAATAGAATAAACACAGGAAAATTGAAGGAAGAAAATAATTGAAACAAAAGCAGCTAACATAGCCAAAATTTTGTTCTTTGAAAAAACTAATAAAATTCAGAAAAAAATTGAAGCACACAAAGTAATGGAAAGAAATCCTATATTTATGTATTGGAAGAATTAATATTGTGGAAATTACCATACTACCAAAAGTGAGCTACAGATTCAATGCAATTCTTATCAAAATATCAATGACATTCTTCACAGAAATAGAAAAAACAATCCTAAAATTCATATGGAATCACAAAAGACCCTAAATAACCAAAACAAACCTAAGCAAAAAGAACAAAGCTGAAAGCATCACATGCCCTGACTTCAAAATACATTAACCAAAACAGTATGGTACTGACATAAAAACACATAGACCAATGAAATATTGTTTCATTGAACAATTAACTGAGAATAGTTAACTGAGGAAAAAAATTCATGAATTTGCAGACTACTGATTTTCAACAAAGGTGCCAAGATCCACTGGGAAAAAGATTTCAAAAAATGATGGTGGGAAAACGGAATATCCTCACATGCAGAAAATGAGGCCGGGCTCTGCAGCTCAGCCTGTAATCCCAGCACTTTGGTAGGCTGAGGCGAGTGGATTGCCTGAGCCCGCGGGTTCGAGACCAGCCCAGGCAACTTGGCAAGATCTCATCTCTACAATAAATCAAAAATTAGCTGGGCGTGGTAGCGCACACCTGTAACTCTGGCTACTTGGAAGACTGAGGTGTAAGGATCGCTGGAGCCCAGCAGGTCAACACTGGGGTGGCTGTGAGCGTGCCATTACACTCCAGCTGGAGCGACGGAGTGAGACTCCAACTCAAAAAAAAGAAAATGAAACTAGACCCCTCTCTCTCACCATATACAAAAATCAATTCAAAATGGACTAAAAAACTAAATGTAAGACCCAAAACTATGAAGCTACCAGAAGAAAACATAGGGAAATGCTTCAGGACATTGGTGTGGGCAAAGATTTTATGGAGAAGACCTCAAAAGTATAGCCAACAAAAGCAAAAATAAACAAATGGGATTATATCAAGTTTAAAATTTTCTGCATGGCAAAGGAAACAACAAGTGAAGAGACAATCTACAGAATGAGAGAAAAGATTTGCAAACTATTCATCCAACAAGGAATTAACATCCAGAATATGCAAGGAATTCAACTCAACGGCAAAAGGTAATGTGTTTTAAAATGAGAAATTATCTCATCTCAAAAGATGATCCTTGACATCACTAATAATCAGGGAAATGCAAATCAAAACCACAACAAGATATTATCTCATTCCAGTTAGAATGATTATTATCAAAGAGACAAAAAATAACAAATGTAACGATACAAAGAAAAGGGAACTTTTATACACTGTCAATGGGAATGTAAATTACTACAGCCATTATAGAAAACAGTATGGAAGTTCCTCAAAAAACTAAAAATAGAACTACCATATGATCCAGCAATCCCATTACTGGGTATATCTTTTTTAAAAAGTAAAATCAGTATGTTATAGAGATATCTGTACTTCTGTATTTATTGCAGCACTATTCGCAATAGCCAAGATATGGAATCAACCTGAATGTTCATCAAATGGACAAAACAGACAAATGGATTTTTAAAAATGTGATATAACTTCTACACTGTTGGTGGGAGTGTAAACTAGTACAGTCTCTGTGGAATACAGTGTGGCGATTCCTAAAAAATCTAAAAAAGCAACCTCCCATACGACCCCACAATCCCCCTACTGGGAATATACCTGGAGGAACTGAAATCACTCTATGGAAAAGATACCTGCACACGCATGTTTATTGCAGCATTATTTACAATAGCAAAAACATAGAACCAACCATGCTGCCCATCGAAAGAGGACTGGATAAAAAAATGTGGTACCTATACACAATGGAAAATTATGCAACTATAAAGAAGGACAAAATTATGAACTTAGCAGCACCTTGGATGGACTTAGAGTCTATAATATTCAGTGATCTATCACAGAAACAAAGAACCGAGTATCACCTCTTCTCACTCATAAGCGGACCTTGAACAACCATCATAATACTGTAAGAAAGGGATTGGCAGTAGTGGGAAACTGCCAGGGGAGGAGGAGTTACACCTCATAAAAAGAAGAAAAAAAAAGAAAAGAAAATGTGGTATATATACACAATGGCATACTATTCAGCCAAAAAAGAGAATGAAATTCTGTCATTCATGGTAACATGGATGAGCTTGGAGGACATTAAGTGAAATAAGTCATGCAGAAAAAGAAAAATGCCACATGTTCTTACTCATATGTAGACGCTCTAAAAAAGTCAACTTCATAGAAGTGATTACGAGAGGCTGAGAAGGGGAGTAGGATGGTAGACAAAGGCTTGTTAACATACAAAATTATAGCTAGATGGGAGAAATAATTTCTAGTGTTCTATAGCACTGTAGAGTGACTCTAGTTGACAACAATTTATTGTATATTTTCAAGTAGCTAGAAGAATTAATTTTGAATGTTCCCAACACAAAGAAATGATAAATGTTCGAGGTGATGGATGTGATTTGATCATTGCATACATGTACCCAAATACCATACCGAAGGCCATAAAAATGTATCATTATTTTGTGCCAATTAAAAAGAATAATAAAAACAAAGAAAGGACTTAGTTTGGTTTAGATATATACAAGTTCTACATCTTTTCAGGAAGACCTCCACACTGTTGAGCCTCTACATTGGGCTAGTGCCAGGGACTCAGGATCTTATTTTCTGGACCAACACTGAGACATACTTTTCTGATTTACAGTTTTACTGATATAAAAAGTCATCCAGATTCATACAAAGTAAAACTATATTTGAGGGTTTACTCTCATTGAGAATGATATAAAGATAATCGTAACGTTTAGAGAAAAGGGCATTTCAGTAAATGGACTGCTGGATTCTAAAAGAATAGATTGTTTTAACACGGTTATAGTCTCTTCCCTCAGATTCTCCCAGCAGTAAGAAACTAGCAGAGTCTAAGGAAGCAAAACTGAAGGCCACATAACTGGGCACAAAGATTTTATGTCTAATAGAGTCCTATATCTACGCTCCCACTGCCACAAGGATCTACCTGGGCCTAAGCCCTGAAGGCCAGGATTGCACCGTCCTTCTAACCACCATCCCCGAAGGTCATGAAGAATAGCCTGATGGCCACCAGGGGGGGCCAGGGAGCTGGAGAAGTTCAGCTCATCTCAAATCCATCGGTGTCAGCGACAATAAAACATAACGGGGAAGAATTTATCCCAGAAATTAAAAAAGAATTCAACATTAGGGAAAAAATATATGTGGATGCAAATCACTTCATTAACGTATTAAAAGGAGAAAAGCCCTATGGTGGGGCATAGTAAAAGACCTGGCTTAATGGAGTGACAATATTCTTAGAAGAAAAAACTTGATTTTGTCAAGATGTCAATTCTACCCCAAATTAGTCAGCAAATTAAAAGCTAAATTCGAGGAGAATTTTTATGAAATGTAACAAACCAATTGCAAAATTTATCTGGAAAATAAAGCGTGCAAGAAAAGCCAAGAAATCATTGAAAAAGTCTGGTCAGCGGGGATTTGGACTAGCAATATCAATATGAAGCTATAAATCACTTTAAAGCTACAGTAATTAAAACAGTATGGCATGAGGACAGCAAAAGACAATAAAATTTATTTAGAACACAACAGTGTGTTCAAAAAAAGACTCATACATATATGAGAAAGTATATATGATTAAGGTGGCATTTTTAAATCAGTGAGAATGACCTTTATAATAAATTTTATTGTTGCAAGTAAGTAACCCTATCCTTACTCATTCAATAAATAAATAAATTCCAGATAAAAACAAGAGTTAAATTTAAAAACAAAATCTTTAAAGTATTAGAAGA
This sequence comes from Carlito syrichta, assembly GCF_000164805.1. NCBI lineage: Eukaryota > Metazoa > Chordata > Mammalia > Primates > Tarsiidae > Carlito > Carlito syrichta. The sequence goes on from NW_007250689.1 coordinate 167,578, forward strand.
AAATATATAAAGGATAATGTATTTAAAACCTTGAGAAAAAAATGTTTAAAATATTTGGGATATATGATGCAAGAGACAAAAAAGGAAAAAGAAAGAAGTTTGCTACACAAAATAATTAAACTTTTTTTTTTTTTGAGTTAGAGTCACTTCATCGCCCAGGCTGCAGTGCAGTGTCATGTTCACAGCCACCGCAGCCTCAACCTGCTGGGCTCAGGCGATCCTTCCGCCTCAGCCTTCCAAGTAGCTGGAACTATAGGCATGCACCACCACAGCCGGCTAATTTTTTTATTTATTGTAGAGACGAGGTCTCGCCAAGTTGCCTGGGCTGGTCTCGAACACATGATCTCAGGCAATCCTCTCACCTCAGCCTCCCAAAGTGCTGGGATTATAGGATCAGCCACCACGATCAGTCAATAATTAAACTTCTATACAACAGAAGATATCAGAAACAAACAAAAAAGGCAGGTGACATAACATGTTTGCCATACACATAATAGACAAAGAAGTATCATAGAGAATATATAAAGGACTCCTATAAATCAATATTTTCAAAATTAGAAAAATAAGCCCAAAATATGAAGAGACCATTAACAAAAGGAAAAGTGTAATAGCAAAAACTGACAGATACAATTATGCTTAACATTTCTAGTAATCAGAAAACTATAAATGAAAGCAAGATGTCCTTTTTCATCCACATTAAATTTAAAAGACTGATAACACCCAGCATGAGTCAGGGTATGGATAAATGGGTACGTTGTATCCTTGGTGGGAGATTGAAATTAAGACAACATTTCAGAGGGCAATTTGGTGGCATCTTTTCAAAAATTTCCAATTGATCCAATAATTCACAATGAAGATATCTATCCTTAGAGAAGTATTTGTACATGTGTCAAAGAGTCATGGAAACTTTTTGCAACATAGTTTTCTTGGCAAAAGAAAAACACTGACTATAACCTAAATGTCTAAAAGCAGGAAATGCTCAAGTAGGCTATAGTATATTCAAACAATAGAATATTATGTATCACTTTAAAAAAATAATTATATGAAGATATCTGTAAGATATATTATACTTTGTTAAAAGCAAGTCTTATATGTTAAAGAAATACATAGAAGATCTTTAAAGACCTAAACTGTACTTTTAAAGATGAAAAACACAATTCTTGAGATTAAAAAATACATTAGATGACTAAATGCAACATGATAACCTGGATGAATCCAGAAACAGAAAAAGGACATAGGTGGAAAACTTGGTGAAATTCAAATAAAGCCTATAGTTTAATTAATAGACCAAATTGTAGTTAGTTGTGTTAATGCTAATTTTTAGTTTTGATAAATGTATTATGGCTATATATGGCATGCACACTAGGAAAGCTGGGTGAAGGGTATACGAGAAATGAATGTGCTATCTGTAGAACTCTTCTGCCCATCTATCATTATTTCAAAACTAAAAGTCATTTAAAAAAATACATGAGGTGGAACGAACAGCAGATCAGAATTTGTGGCAGAAAATATTAGTAAACTTGATGCCGTAGCAGTAGACATTATTCAAAATAAAACACTGAAAAACAACAACCCAAGAAAATGAACAAAGCATCAGTGAATGTCTAATGAATGTGTAACTGGAATCCCAGGACAAAGAACAATGGACAGAGAGATGAATTTGAAAAAAACAATGGTCAAAATTTTTCCAAGTTTGATGAAAGCCATAAAACCACAGATTAAAGAATCTCGACAAACCCCAAGCAGAAGAAATATGAAAATAACTACACCAAGGCACATTATGATCAAATTGCTTAGAATGGTGACAAAAGAGAACATCTTCTTAAAAGCAATCAGGGGAAAAGACACATTATGTACAGAGGAGCATGCTGGGTGTAAGGGCAAGCCAGAAGACAGTTGTGCAAAATTTTCATAATGCTAAAAAGAAAATTAAACTGTCAGAATTCTATATTAAGCAAAAATATCTCTCAAAGTGAAAGGCAAAATAAAAATATTTTCAGACATAAAAAAAAATGTGAGAGACTTTATCACAAGCAGACCAAATCCATAAGAATGTTAAAAGAAGTCTTTCAGGTAAAAGAAAAATGATACCAGACAGAAATGTATATTCATTACAAAGCAATAAGAGCTCTGGAATTCATAAATATGTGAATAAACATAAAGACTTTTTCCTCTAATTTTAAAACCTCTTGACACAGTTGACTGTTGAACAAAAATACTAAGGTAATATAGGATTTGTAACATATGTGGAATTAAAATATATGAAAACAATAGCTCCAAACCTAGGAGAGGGAACGTGGAAATGCATTGTTGTAGCATGAATATACTATAGGTAAAATGATGTAAAATTAATTAAAGGTAGACTGATAAGTTATAGTTAAAGCAACCACTAAAAATAAAATATATCTAGTATGCCAGTAATTCAAAAGAATACAAACAAAATTTTTAAAAGGAACAAATAACAGATGGAAACAATAGAAAACAGACAAGATGAAATATTTAAATCTAACCATATCTATGATCATTTTTAATGTAAATCATCTAAATATCTAAATTAAAAGGCAAAAATTGTCTGATTGAATTTTTAAAGACCCAACTCTATAATAATTAGCTAGCAGACAAAGTAGATTTTAGGGCAAAGCATATTAACAGGAATGAAGAAGGACATTTGAAGAAGACAAAGGGGTCAATTCATCAAAAGAATGTGACATTCCTAAAAGTTTATAAACCAATAACAGAGCTTCAAAAAGCATAAAGCAAGAACTGACAGAAAAATAAACACATTTATAATTGCAGCCAAATATTTCAACACCCCTCTCTTGATACTTGAAAAACAAGTAGACAGAAAATGGATAAGAATATAGAAAATTTGAGCAAGAGTGTCAACAACCTTATCTGACATTTCTAAAACACTTCACCCAATAACAACAGAATACCATGGGAAGAGACAGTTAAGGTGAGTCCGCCAGAGATTAGAAGAAACCTCAAAAACTTTGGCCTCAAAAACTACTCCTGCCCAAATTTAATTGAATCAGATTGGAGCAATTTATTCCCCAGGGCAAGGTCAAAAACAATAGAGCAAGCAGATGGAATGAGTAGAGCATAACAATGAGTGTGATACCAGCAGAGACAGACAATTTTACAGACAGATCAGGAGAAGAAACAAAGACAGCTCTGCTAAAACCACTGTCATCCCAGAGTGAGTATGCACATATCCAAGGCTGCGTCCCCTGGGGAAAGACATCAGAAGCTTCACCCTGTGGGGAAATTGACTAAACTAAAATAGTCCAGTCAAATTAGTGATAAAGAAACAAAAGACAACAAAAGCCAGCTACAAAGAAGAGTGGAAGATCAGTATACGGAGTGGCCACAATATATTTCTGAAAATATCATCCAGCTGCAACAAAAAATTATGAGACATGCAAAGAAACAGGAAAGCGTACCCACACATGAGGAGGACACACAGGCAATAGAAACTGCCTGCAAGAGGGCCCAGAGTCAGATTTAACAGATGAAGATTTTAAAGCATCCATCATAACAGTGTTCAAAGAATTAAAGGAGTCCATGCTTAAAGAATTAAAGAATCTACGGATTCAATGCCATCCTCATCAAAATCCCGATAATGTCTTTTGCAGAAATAGAAAGTCTCATGCTAAACTTCATATGGATTCTCACAAGACCTTGAGTAACCAAAACAATCTTGAAAAGGAGGAACAAAGCTGAAGAACTCATACTTTCTGATTTCAAAACTTACTACAAATCTACAGTAATCAAAACAATGTGGAACTGGTGTAAAGACAGATTTATAGACAAATGAAATAGAATGGAAAGCCCAGAAATAAACCCTCACATATATGGTCAAGTGATTTTTTGACCAGAATGACAAGACCATTCAATAAGGAAAGAATAGTTTTTTTCAACACCAGGTGTTGGGAAAGTTGTATATCCACGTGCAAAAGAGTGAAGTTGAACCCTTACCTAACACTATACATAAAAGTTAAATCAAAATGGACCAAAGACCTAAATGTAAGACCAAAACCTATAAAGCTCTCAGAAGAAAAGGTGGAGCAAAAGTTTTACAAGGTTGGATCTGGCAATGCTTTTTGTTTGTTTGATTGTTTGTTGTTGTTGTTGTTGTTTTAATATGACGCCAAAGGCAGAGGCAACAAAAGAAAAAACAAACAAAATGGACTTATTATAACTTTTACATCAAAAGACATTGTCAACAGAGTAGAAAGACAACCTACAGAATGGGATAAAATATTCATAAATCATATATCTGATAAGAGATTAAGATCTATACTATAGAAAGAACTCTTAAAACTCAACAACAACAACAAACAAAAAACAGTGCTATTAAAAAATGGGCAAAGAGTCAGGCGCAGTGGCTCATGCCTGTAATCCCAGCACTTTGGGAGGCGGAGGTGAGAGAATTTTCTGAACCCACGGGTTCAAGACCTGCCTGGGCAACATGGCAAGACCTTGTCTCTACAATAAATCTAGAAATTAGCTGGGCATGGTAGTATACGCCTGTAGTTCCAGCTACTTGAAAGGCTGAGAAGGAAGGATCACCTGAGCCCAGCAGATAGTGGCTGCAGTGGCCGTGAGAGTGTCACTGCACTCCAGCCTGGGTGACAGAGTGAGACTCCAACTAAAAAAAAAAAAAAAAAAGAAATGGGCAAAGGACTTGAATAGACATTTCTCCAAAGAAGCTATACAAATGGCCAATAAGTACATGAAAAAATGCTTAACATCATTAAATATTAGGGAACTGCAAATCAAAACTATGGTGAGATACAACTTCTTATCTATTAGAATGGCTACTATTAAAAACCAGAAAATAACAAATGTTGTGAGGATGTGGAAAAACTGGAATCCTTGTGCACTGTAAAATGGTACAGTCACTGTGGAAAACAGTAGGGAATCTCCTCAAAAAAATTGAAAATCAAATTACCATATGATCCAACAATTTCACTTCTGGGAGTGGGAGAAAGTAAGGAAGTTATGATGACAATGTCTTATCAAATAGAGAATATCAATAAAGAGATAGAAACTATTTTAATGGAAATTCTGGAGTTAAATGTACAATAACCAAAGTAAAAAAATTCCCTAGAGAGGCTCAGTAATAGATCTGAACTGGCAGAAGAGTCATCAGACTTGAAGATAGACTGATGGAGATTATACAATCTGAAGAACAGAGTGAAAAGGGGTTTGCAAAAGTGAACATAACCCCAGGGAAATGTGGAGCAGCGTTAAGAGTACCAGTAGGCCGGCTCGGTGGCTCAGCCTGTAATCCTGCGCTTTGGGAGGCCAAGGTAAGTGAATTGCCTGAGTCCGCGGGTTCGAGACCCACCTGGGCAACTTGGCAAGACTTCATCTCTACAATAAATAAAAAACTAGCCGGGTATTGTAGCGCACACCTGTAGTTCTGGCTTACGTGGAAGGCTGAGGCAGAAGGATCGCCGGAGCCCAGCAGGTCGAGGCTGCGGTGGCTGGGAGCAGCCACTGCATTCCAGTCTGGGTGACAGAGTGAGACTCCAACTCAAAAATAAAAATAAAAAAAGAGTACCAATATATAAGTGAAGGAATTACCAGAAGAGGAGAGAGAAAAGAGATGAAAAAATATTCAAAGAAATAATGACTGAAAACTTCCAAAATTTGATGGAAAACATTGACACGTCTAAGAAACTCAACAAACTCAAAGAAACCCACACCCAAGCACATAATAGCAAAAGTTCTTGAAAGGTAAAGAAAAAAACATTGGCCACAATGAGAGACAAATGATTTATTGCATACAAGGAAATGGTACAATTAGCAGCTGATTTCTCATCAGAAATAATGGAAACTACCAGGTGAAATGACTCATGTCTGTAATCCCAGAACTTTGGCAGGCTGAGGTGAGAGGATGTCTTGAGCCCAGGAGTTCGAGATCAGCCTGGACAACACAGAGAGACCCATCTCTACAAAAAATCCAAAAATTAGACAGGTGTGGTGGCACACATCTATAGTACCAGCTACTTGGGAGGCTGAGGCAAAAGGATCACTTGAACACAGGAAGTCAAGGCTGCAGTAAACCATGATCATGCCACTGCACTCCAGTCTAGGTGACAGAATGAGACCCTGACTCAGACAGAGAGAGGGAAGGAGGGAGAGGGAGAGG